>NC_064859.1:74670491-74817991 GCF_024139225.1 Suncus etruscus
CACGTGTACACACACACACACACACACACACACACACACACACACACACACACATCTGCCCCCTCATATGTCCCCTCAGCACACTGAGGGCCCCTGACTGCCCCTATTTAGCCTGAGTGTTTGTGTGGGTGTCCCCACTGGCCAGAGGGTGGGGGACAGGCCTGGTGAGCTCCCAGCTGCCCCCACAGTTGCCACGGAGATGAGAGCCACTGGGCGTGGGCGGTACAACCTCGCATCCTCCATCAGAAAGCTGGGAATCGAGCTGGAAACTAGCGGGTGCTGGGCCACTCTGGTAGGCAGGCAGGCCGACTTATTCACCTCCCACAGTGCTCTAAGAGGGCAGCTCTGGCTGCTTATGTCGAGAAGCCTCCAGGAGTAGAGCTTGTGAACTGGTCCTGACTAGCTGTACAGGGTCACACTCCAGGCTCTGGCCCTCCTTCCCTGCAGGAAAAAAGCAGGGAGCAAAACTGGCCATTGCCTCTGGGACAGCAGCAAGGCCTGAGCGGGCAATGATGCAGCAGAAGCAGGAGCCATTCACTCGTTCCTCAGCTCCCTGACCATGCAAGTGCCCCATGTGGCTGAGCCTCAGCCATCCAGGCTGCATGATTATGGAGGGCGCTCACCGGCCTGTGCCTGAGTTGTTGAGACCAGTGAATGGTGGGTAACAGAGTCCATGAGCAACCACCATACTTTAGCGCTCTGTGGCAGAGGTCAAAGGGGAACACGGCCCCTGCTTGCTGCACAGGAGACAGTGCAAATGATCAGAGCTAGATCCAGGGTATCCCTGAGTGCCGGCCCTCGCCACTGTGAGCAGCTTACGTAAGTGCCAGGATGGCCTTGGTGCATGGCGGAGGGTCAGGGTGCAGTCTCAGGGAATCCTGGGGCATCTTGACAGCAAATCGCCTTCATCCACTGCCTCATGCTTCAGGAGGGAAGTGGAGATGCAATGCCAGGAACTGCCCTATTCCAAAGTCTGCCCTAGTTAGGATCGAGTGTAAAGGCCCAACACTGCCAGGGCTGCAGGGTTGGAGGCTACAGAGGCCCAAAACTGCCAGGGCCTGGTACTGCAAGGCTCACTGGGGCCAGTGTGGCCTGGCTGTGAAGTGGGGGCCAAGATCCTACCCAGAGAAGCCCAATATGTAGCAACTGCCCAACTGGGGCAGAGAGCAGAGAACGAGAAATCAAAATATATTTTTTTTTTATTCCTCCCGCAATCTGAGGCCTGCTGCCACTGCCTGAGGGTTTCAGAGAAAGGGAAAAAGAGATAGCTGAAAATTCACTGGCCAGAGATGGCCGGAGGGAGTTCCTGGTACAAAAAAAAAAAAAAAAAAAGAAAGAAAGAAAAGGAAATAGATACAAGTAGGCAGCATCTCTCCAGATGCTTATCTCTGGCTTCCTACGAACCAGCAGGCCCTGCTCTGGTCACTATCCTGCCTCCCCCTCTCCCCCCAATAGTCTAAGTTTTTTTCCTTTTATATCCAGCAGAACAGAGGGCATGCCCAAGAGGTGTGTCCAGGGGCGTGTCAAGGTTCAACAATCATTACACTGGGAGTATCCAAGGGGCTTGTCAAAGTCCATACATCAAAGCTGAGGGTTCCACTCCTCGCTGGAGGCCTCCTCAGTCACTTTTCCCAGCACCCCCGTGAGGAGCCTGTTGGAGCCCAGGGTCCACCTTCCTGCTCCTGGGGGCTATCCTGGCTGCCTCTTCCCACCCAACACTCCCCACATTTCTCTGATTGCCTCCAAGAGTAACAAGGCCCTGCCAGGGATCCCAGACCTAGTGTCTACTTCCTGTACATCAGGTGTAATAAGGGTGAGGAGACCTCACTCCTCTGCTGAACTAGGATTTTTCTACTTATACAGGGGTGCTATGGAGTGAATCCCCATTTCCCAGAGCCCCAGAGCTTCCCCACATTAAGGCATCCTATCTGAACTTCTGGAAGGTTCTCTTGTTTCAGCGCAGAAAGCTAGGGCCCAAACTGGCAGCAAGATTGGCTTAGTCTTGTCAGTGGCAGGATGAGAGTCCAGAGACTGCTCTGCAGTGTGTTCTCAGGAAAACTTCTGAACCTTTCTGAGCTGTCTGTCAATGATTTGTCTTCCAGACAGAACTCCAGCATGGTGAGTCTGGGCCCAGGCATTGCCTCAGTTTGGAGAACAGAGGGAAAGATATGGGGGGGGGGGGGCTGGGATTGGACCCATCTGGGCAAGGCTGAGAGCTCAGGACAGGGACTCCCATCTGGTGACATGGTGTCTTGACTCTGGTCACAGCCAGAGATGGTGTTCTTTCTCTGGCCCAGGGACAGTGTGAGACAGAACTGGCACCATTCAGCATGACTTTTTCTGGGCAAGGGGTGCACCTAGATATGCTCAGGGTTGCTCCTGGCTGTGCCCAGAGGATTTTGTGGTGCTGGAGATCAAACAAGGGGCTCCTGCACACAAGGTTCCATCCAGCTCTTCCCATCATCTCCTGACCCTCAGCACAGCCCCGAGTAGAGACTGGTGCCAAGGGCCCTGCAGAGAGAAGGGGCGACTCTGGCCTCAGTGACAGAGCTGGGACCATGGCACCAGACACAACTACTGGGACTCTGTAGATGATGAGTGCATAGGCCAAAAATTAAACCAACAAAGACAGCAAAATATCAAGAGCCAGAGAGATAGTATAGCAGGGAGGGTGCTTGCCTTGTATGCAGAGACAGGATTAATCCCTGAGCACCAAGTATGGCCAAGGGAAAAGGAGAGAGAGAGAGAGAGAGAGAGAGAGAGAGAGAGAGAGAGAAAGAGAGAGAGAGAGAGAGAGAGAGAGAGAGAGAGAGAGAGAGAGAGAGAGAGAGAGAGAGGGGTGTTGGGAGGAGGGATAGGCTGAAGCAATACACAGTGGGTAGGGCATTTTTGCATGTGATCGACCTCGGTCCAATTCTCAGCATCTCATTCTCACATGGTTCCCAGAGCCTGCTAGGAGTAATTTATGAGTGCAGAGCTAGGAGTAACCGAGTAACATAAGGATGTGGCCCAAAAATCAGAGAGAGAGAGAGAGAGAGAGAGAGAGAGAGAGAGAGATCAGTATGTAAACTACTGGGAAAGATCTAGTGGGGGGGGGGATGAAATTTTGTTTTTGTTTTTGGGCCACACCCGTCATGCTCAGGGGTTACTCCAGGCTCTCTACTCAGAAATTGCTCCTGGCAGGCATGGGAGAACCATATAGGATGCTGGGATTCGACCACCATTAGTCCTGGGTCTGCTGCTTGCAAGGCAAATGCCCTACCACTGTATTATCTCTCTGACTCCAAGGGAATGAAATTATTAATAGGAGGTGTCTTTTCCTCCAGGGGCGCTGAGTAGAGAAGAAGGGAGCAGGAGTAGGGGGATGGGATGTTCATCCCAAGGGGGCAAAGGGAGAAGGGGGAGATGGGGTCTCTATCACCCCTGTTCCTCCTATAGGAGAGAACACTGAGTTCCAGAGAGGGAGATCAGCTTGCTAGGACAGATAGCAAATGCATGAAAAGGTGCCAGCAGGGTTAATGTTCGTAAAATGAACAGCGGTTTCCCAGCTGACCCAAATAAATAAGGTATTTCTGGACTTTAATCATGTAAAAGCCTCTGTTCATCAGTCTCTTGGCAGAAATAGAAGCTTTCTCCTTTCTGATTCTAGAACCCCAAACCACTGGGTGGAAACCTGGCCAGTAGCCCTGGTCTTCATGCCCACGCCGCCCCATCACTCTGTCACTCTGCCTTTCCTGGTGGTTCGTGATGCTGTTCTCAAGAGGGCAGGAGCCATGAGGACAGCAGGGCAGGAGACAGCAGAGATAGGCGGTGGTCAGGGACCATCAGGGCCGCTGTGCCTGTGTCCCAGCCTCGCTGTGGATCTGGATACTTGCCTCCAAGGTAGCTGAGGACTTGGCCTACTTGTGTCCATCTTGGTCTTACTCAGCACACAACAGGCCGTCTGCCCTTGGAGGGTCAGAAAAGTAAAGTGTGCCCAAAGTTCTGGGGCCTGTTTTCTGGCCCCCAAGAGTGCTCAGAGGTCCTCCAGGAGTCACCATTGTTGAGATAGCCGACATGGCGCCAGGAAATGGCTTTTACTTTCAGAAGTCCTCAATGCAAGAGATCAGTCCTAATGGAAAACACCCTTCCCCCAGCACAAGCTCTGGTTTGCAGAGATAGTACAGAGGGACAACCATGGTTTGATCCTTGGCACCACATATGGTCCCCTGAGCCCTTCCAGGAGTGGCCTCTGAGCACAGAATCAGGAGTAAGTCCTGTGCATACCCTATGTGGCCCCACCCCCATCCCGAAGTCTCTTTGCAAAAATGCAGAAATGAGGTCAGGCTGTAGGAGAGCTTGTAGGAGAGCTTGTCTCTCCTCTCTGTGGTATTGAGGCCAATCCAGGTCTGTGCAGAAATTTCTGTGTGTGGCACCTGCAGAAGTGCCATGAGACGTAGCAACAGGGAAGTCAGCCCAAGGATACTTGGCCGCAGCCTTTTGTCCCTGGGGCACAGGATGGCAGGAAAGGTGAACTCAGAGACAGAGAACTCCTGCCAGGGACTCTGAACAGATTTGGAGCATATTTTGGTCTTTAGAAGAGCAGATGGGATGACCTGGCTGATATCACCGGCTTGGCAAGTTTGAGGCCATGCCCGACTGTCTCAGACTTGCAGATTCTGGAGACATTTAGCCTGTCCAGACCCTTTCAAGGAGTGATTGCGATGACCAAGGAAGCTGCTGCTGGGGGAAGGTGTCTTGCCCAGGGCCAGTGTTACGGTTCAGCAGCTGAGCGCCTGCCTTGATGGCACAAGAGAGACCATGAGATTCAACTCTATCACCATCCTGGTAGGATGCAAAGTTTAAGTAAGCCCAGCGACTCTGCCATTGTGGGAAGCCTGAAGATAGCACAAAGTGCATCCCACCAGGTGTATTCACAGTCAGATGGGGCACATCCCTCCAACCATTTGTCCATCTGTCCACTCGTCTATCCACCCATCACTCACTCTGTTTATTAAGTGTTCTTTAGTGCAGAAAGCTCTCCCATCCTCTGATAACTCTTTTCGTTCTTACTCAGCTTTATTATTAATGCCTTGCTTATTCCCTCATTCTTTTTTACACAGATACACTAGAAGGCAAATTTCATAAAGATGGTTTAATTCCCTGCTGCATTTCCCAGCTTCTCAAATCAGCCCTGGCTAGGGCTGAAGAGATGGTACAAGGGTCAAGGTACTTGACTCCCTTTCAATTGTTTCTGGTTTTGGGGTCACACCTGGTGGGACTCAATGCTTCTTGCTCTGTACACAAGGGTCACTCCTGGCAGGTCTTGCGGGACCATATTTAGTACTAGAGATGGAATAGGGGTCAGATGCATACAAGGCAAATACTATTTCTCTGATAGAGAGAACAGTGAACAGTGATTTATTTATGCATGCATATATATGTATATATAAATTATTTATTTTCTGTCTCACTGTGCCTTCACACAAGACCCAAAGATTTTACAGTCTTCTCTGGGTTTTCTGAACTTTACCCTCTGTGTTAGCCTTTGTTGTTGTTGTTGTTGTTGTTGTTTTGGGGCCATGCCCAGCAATACTTAATTAGGGGTTACTCCTGGCTCTACTCAGAAATTACTTCTAGTGGCCTCAGGGGACCTTATAGGATGCTGGGGAACAAACCCCGGTTGGCTGCTTGCAAGGCAAGCCTCTTACCAGTTGTACTATCATTCCGCCCTTGTGTTGGCCTCTTAAAGCACTGTTTGAGCCTTGCAAAGCACAGAAAAGGGCAAAGAGAAGTGACTTAACTCTCCCACTGCCCCAGGGGGTGCAGCTAGATGGGGGGGGATGTTCAATGGCACACTTGTGAATGTCTCGGACTGCCCTAGGGCCCTGAAGAGCTGAGAGGAGGGAAAGACACTGTGGCCTCAAGTGTATGTGTGGGGCAGGGACAGGAGACAGGATAGGAGCCAGGTGGCCCTGGAGTCAGTGGGACCAGTTCACCAGCCACACCCTTTTACCAGGTCCTGTCCCCAGCCTGAACCTGGGTGTGGACAGTCTGCAGTGTTGGGTTCAGGGAGCAGGTCACAGACCCACAATGTGTCCCTATTACCAATAATCTACAAACAGGCCTGTGCTCATGCCCACAAGATCTGGATCCGGGTGTGTGTGTGTGGGGGGGGGGGTGCATTGCCATCAATCAGCCAGACCTGTAGCAGCTCCAACCAGGATGTCAGCCAAGTTCAAGTCTTGCGGTGCCAGCACATCTCCCCAGCCAGGGGCAAGTCAGAGCACCCGCCCGTGAGTGCAAAGGAGGTGAGGTGGCTTTTCCCATTGGAACTGTAACACCCTCCCTTTTTTTTTTTTTTTTAAACTCTCAGACTAAAGCTGCTATTAAAAAATAAGCAAATACTCCAAACAACCAGAAAATCTCCCCTGTAAAAAGAAATTGAGCTGGGCATGCAGGGAAATACTATTTGGAAAGCTAATTTCCTCTGAGTTATAAATAAGCAGTTCTTATGGAAGGGAGCACCAAACGCAGCCCCAGAGACCCTCAAAACCTTCCCCGTGCTTGGCTTCACTCTGGGGCGCACCCTGCTGGCGGTGGAGGCTGTGAGTTCCCGGAGGAGATATTCCTATTGACAGCTGTTGCCAAGGAAACAGAGCTGGGAGACAAACAGATAGAAAACCTGCTCTTCTTGCTCACTTTAGAAATTACCAGGAAGCTGCTGAAAAATCGGTGCAGTCCCTATGATGCCTTCTCTGAGCTCAGAGCTCAAAAGCGTCCCTGGATTTCTGGGTTTAGGAAAATCACTGGTCTCTGTTCCACACCCTTGAGCAGTGGAAAGGGTTAATCTAGTTCCCAGAGGAAGACCCCAAGATTTCAGGGGCAACTCTAAAGTTATGCTAATTGCTTTAAGCTAAGTTTGCCCTATTCTCTAAAAGGAGAAACCCTTTGTTTCTTCCTTTTTCAAGGGCAGTATTTTGCAATGCTGGGGATGGAGTCCAAGCCTTCAGCATTCAAGGCAAACGCAGTATCATTGAGCTACATCCCTGACCCTGGAAAAGTAATTTGGGGGAAGGAGGCTACACTCTTTAGTGCTCTGGGGTGACTTCTGGCTCAGTGCTTATGGATCACTCCAATGGGGTTTGAAGGAGGGGCACTATCAGGTGCTGGGGATTGAGCCCAGGCTAGTCAGATGCAAAGCAAGCTGCTATGTTATCTCTTAGATGGCATAGATTTTAGAAGCATCAGAGCAGCAAAGAGCAGCCTAAGTTGAATAATGACGGTTAAAATGAAATGGAAAAGTAAGGCACAAATGGTGATATTTTGGCTCTCAAAATTTATGGCTGAACTAATAAAGCTATTAAGAGATCTTTGTTATTTTGGGGTTTCTTGGGGTAGGGGTGGAGAGGAGATTGCATTGCTTTTAAAATCAGCCCAACTCTCTTGAGATAATCCTGAAGGTACTTCTACTTCCTTTTAATGCACACATAACCTACAGACTTTATTGCTACCCATTTCTCAAGGGACACGTCGGAGTTCATCTCTGGTGTAAGTTCGCAGTTATCTCCGGTTTCCATAGAAATACAATGCTTGTGCCATCTACCCTAGATGCAGAGGAGGAAAGTGCCTGAGTAGTTAATATGGTGGGACTAATATGCTCAGAATAAAAATAATGACAGGAACCTGCCGGTTACCAGAGTGAAGTAATTGACCCCACTGACCTCTGCCCTCCATTTTCTGATACTATCCAAACTCTGGTACGAATGCCTGTATCTGGGGACACTCCATTTGTGCAGCTCTGGGGTACCTTTCTAGGAGTGGAGCAGCCACATCCATGAATTGTAGAAAAAACTAACAATCTGATCTTAAAATTTACTCCAAATAGATTTTTTTGTTGTTATTGTTGCTTGTCTGTTTTTGTTTTGATTTTGGTCCATATCCAGTAGTGCTTCACTCAGAAATCACTCCTGGCAGGGCTTATGGGACCATAATATGGGAGTCAAACCAGGGTCAATAATATGCAAGACAAGGGCACTGCCCACAGTACTATCTCTTCATCCTCCTGCTAGTTTTGTGGGGGTGGGGTTGAGCACACCCAGTAGTAGTCAGGGGACCATGAAGTACTGGGAATCAAACTTATCAGTGGCTATGACCCATATTTTCTGGCATCTTACTCCCCCTAAAAATATCTATGGGGGGCCCGGAGAGATAGCACAGCGGCATTTGCCTTGCAAGCAGCCGATCCAGGACCAAAGGTGGTTGGTTTGAACCCCAGCATCCCATATAGTCCCCTGTGCCTGCCAGGAGCTATTTCTGAGCAGACAGCCAGGAGTAACCCCTGAGCACCACCGGGTGTGCCTCAAAAACAAACAAACAAAATCTATGGGGAAATGGAAAAATAATACCAGGCATTTGTCTTGCACATGGCCAATCTGAGTTTGATCCCTGGCATCCCCTATGGTCCCTGAGCTCCACCAGTAGTAAGCCTTGAACACCACTCATTGGGTATGGCCCCCCAAAATAAAAATAATATGTGGTCTTGATGCACATGGCCTGTGGAGGATAGGACTTGGAGCACCCACTAACCCCCAACTCCAGGCCCCTTGAATGGTGCCAGATGCATAAGCTCTTAGGGGAGGGAGAGCTCTCCAGGCGGGGACAGACTGCTCAGATCAGTCCAGGATGAACCTGTAGTCTCAGAGTGGACAAGAATCTGCAACTATTGGGGCCTCCAGGTTAGGAGACAAATCAAAATCCCCAAAATGCATGTTCCCATCAAGGCCAGAAGACTTGAGAGAGTTTAGAGTGATCGTCCCTCCTCCCCTGCTCCTAGGAAGTCAGTCCCAGAGACTTCAGCTTCTGCATTCAGCAGGAAACAGTGTTCAGTGAACAGAAGTCGGGCTTTTCTGGGGAATGGACCAGAGGGCATGTCCAAGCCTCCTGGCTTCCCCTTGATAGAGCAGCCGAGTTGTGTTGGCATTTTTCTTCTTTGCCTTCTGACAGAAAATAATTCCAAATTCTAAAGGAGAATAAAGTTCTTCTGTACCAGGCCATCTGGTGTCAAGAATGTCAGACCTGAAAAGTAATATTCTACAGTAAAAATTAATATACAGTAAAAGTAATATACTACAGTAAAAAAGAAAAGTGAATCTTCATTAACTCAGGTCCTTTGCAGATCAGGCCATGGTACTTTTCTAAGATCTTTTCCACTGTAACACTTCCATTTCTAGGGCCCCACAAACTTCCTCCAAAATCTGTCCTTTGGGGGTCCCCCGAGGCTCACTACCTCAAGAAGCAGTATATGTGTGGGGTAGGCATAAGTGATGGGTAACTTGGCTGGCCCTTGGTTTCTCATAGTGGAGAGCAGTTCAGGTGAGGGGCCTGGTTCACTCCATGCCTTTCTTGGTATTGTTTCAGAACACTGGGAATTCTAAGTCCGCACCAAACTTTCTAATTCCTAAAGAAGGAATCGTCACTAAGGGAAGAAGCTTGATTTATTAAGATCTACATGTTGGGGTCTCTAACTGTTCAGGGTCTATGGTGTTGATGAGATGGGAAGAAACCTAGTAGGGGGCCGGGCGGTGGCGCTGGAGGTAAGGTGCCTGCCTTACCTGCGCTAGCCTAGGAGACGGACTGCGGTTCGATCCCCCGGCGTCCCATATGGTCCCCCAAGCCAGGAGCGACTTCTGAGCGCATAGCCAGGAGTAACCCCTGAGCGTTACCGGGTGTGGCCCAAAAACCAAAAAAAAAAAAAAAAAAAAAAAAAAAAAAAAAAAAAAGAAACCTAGTAGGTCCTTCTCTGAATTTCACACCCTTTCAGGCTTAGTGATTCCCCTTTGTCCTCCAAGTCTCATCTCAGATTTTTCCAGGCTCTCTTGGCTGCTCCCAAGGTACTTATGCATTTCCTACCAGCACTTCTTGGCCTGCACTATCGCTGCCGCAGGCCTTGATGACTCTGACAGGGGGAGGGGGGGTGTCACATCTTGCCATTGGTCCACTTGCTGCTGACCCTACAGGTCAGAGGTGAAGACACCTCAGGCAAGGTGAAGACAGGTTAACCTTCTGCATTCTCCAACCATTTCCCACAGAGCTGCTGCTAAGGTCTGGCTCAGGGACTGGGGCTTTGAGAGGGCCCTGTGCTTCTGGAAATGAAAGTTCAGCAGATGTGGGGGAACCAGGCAATATTTTATTTGGCTAAAAAGCCAAGGATTGGTCTAACTCAGCTCAGACCTGCCACGTGCTGTAGGTGTGCGTTTCCAGATCTGGCCACCAGTAGGGGCAGGTGCGCACAGCAGTAGATTGGACTAGGAGCGTCCCAGGGTTCCTAGTCCTGGTTTGGATTGACTGGTTTAGAGAAAGCCTTATGGGGGCCTCCCCTGCGCCTTCTCTGCTATTCTAGGTTGAACTCCAGTCTTTCTCTGTCTCTGTCTCTCTCTCTTTCCCCACCTGGCAGTTGTTAAGGAGTTTCTGTGCTTACGGGTCCATTCCCAGCTCTATTTGGAGGACATTATGTGGTACCAGGAATCATACTCAGGTTGGTAGGATGCAAGCAAGAGTCACCTCACCCCTATCCCATCTCTTTAGCCCTTCTCTGCCTCCATTTTCCTACTTTCTCTTCCCCCTTTCCCTACTCTCTCTCCATGATCCAAGATTAAGTTTTGAGTCTATATGATTAGAAACCACATACCTTTTCCTCTCCAGGCCTTAATTTCCTTCTTTGCAATGGACAATTATGGTAATAACTTGTTTTGTGCATTTCCCCTCCCTGAGGATTTGGTTTGCTGGATAACACCTAAAGTTGACTCTTCCCTTAGTAGGGGCCTTTGCCTGCTTTAAGAACCAGCCTGTTGTGATGGATGCAGAATCAAGTCTTTACCTCCAAGTGCCTTTTTCTCTGGTCTCTGCTCCTGATGAGACATTCTTAAGGCATGGGTCCTTGGGGCTGTGGGGTCTTCTGGATGGTTGAACCTGGGATAACCACTCCTGTAGCCTGGGAGCACTATGCTGGGACTCTCAGGGAACCTCAAGTAGGGACCAGAGATAGTACAGGGGTGAAGCAGGTGCTTTGCAATCGGCCAATTCCAGTTGACCTTAGCTTGATCCCCAGCATCACATATGCTCCCTTGAGCATAACCAGGAATGGTCATTGAGCACTGTGGGTTGAGACAAAGAACAGAGGATAAGGCAGGAATAGACATATGGATCAGAGATTGCTGGATAGAAGGAAAGATGGATGGATGGACAGACAGATGAAAAGAAGGAATGAACAGATGAATGGGGGATTGATGATGGATAAAGGAATAGAAGTATGATTGGCTTGTTGGTGAATGGATGTATAGTTATATTGATAAACAAAAAGAAGGAAGAAGGAACTGGAGAGATAGCACAGCAGTAGGGCATTTGCCTTGCATGTGTCTGATTCAGGATGGACGATGGTTCGAATCCCAGCATCCCATATGGCCCCCAAGGCCTGCCGGGAGAGATTTCTGAGTGCAAAGTCAGGAGTAACCCCTAAGAACTGTTGTGGTGTGGACCCCCCTAAAAATGAAGAAAAGAAGATTGGATAGATAATGGAAGGGTGGTTGGATGAGTAGATGAGTGAATGACAGATGAGTGAATGACAGACAGATGAAAGGAAGGGTGGATGGATAGAAAAAATTCATGCATTGTTTTAGAGAATTTGCAGCGAAGAGCTTTTTCTACTATTTGTCAGTCACAGCCTTCTAAAAACCTTGGGTGTAAGTGTGGAGCACAGTCAGTAGGACATTTGCCTTGCATGAGGCCAATGTGGGTTTGATCCCCGGCATCCCATATTGTCCCCCAAACACCACCAGGAATGATCCCTGACTGAAAAGTCAGGAGTAACCCTTGAGCACTGCTGAGTAACCCCAAAACAAACTTCTGTGTGTGTGTGTGTGTGTGTGTGTGTGTGTGTGTGTGTGTGTGTGTGTGTGTGTGTGTGTGTGTGCTGGAGCAATAGCACAGTAGACAGAGCATTTGCAGCATGTGGTCAACCTGGGTTCTATCTCCAGCATCCCATATGGTTCCTCCAAGCCTGTCAGGAGTAATTTGAGCCCAGAGCCAGGAGTAAGCCCTGATTGTCACTGTGTGGCCCAAACCATGTTTCCCCAAACAAAACCTGGCTCAGTAGGAGACCATCCAGGACCTGCGACCTTTTGAAGTTCCTTGTCCATTTGGGATTCCCTATTGGCAGTGCCTAGGGAGTCCTTGGCCCTGATCTGGTTTCTCAAGGTTGTGTAGGGGAAAGCTGAGGCTATCTGTGGATCTGCATCTTTATCCTGAGTTGGCTCTAGTGCCAGCTGGCAGTATTAGCCAGACAGCATCAGAGGAAGCCACTGCCCAAAGAGATGGTCAGAAAGAAGATTAGGAGATGGACCAACCCAAATCTCAGGAAACTGGAGGCTGAGCAGTAATCCATAGTTGTGCCACCAAGTTTGGTTTGACCATCCCCTCCCCCAGCCTCGCTGCCTCTAGAGAACAGTCTCAGGGTAGGCCCTGAGCTGGGCTGGGTGAGGCCTGGCACTGGGTTCTGGGTGACTGCTGAGCTCACATCTACTTTATAGCCTGACTTGGTACTCTGACAACCTGTTGGGACTTGCCTGTTGCTGACCCAGATTTCTAGGTTATTCTGTCAACACCTCCAGGGCAGCACAAGTGTAGCTTCTCATAGGTCCACCAGAACCCACAGGCCACTTCAGAAGTGCAACCCTGTCTGGAGAACAGTGACCTGGCCCAGAAGCCCAGCACCACTTGGCCCAGGGTGGCTTCCTGCTCACCTCTAAGACTCCCTCAGGGAAAGTCAGGGCCTCTTGCTGGGGGTTCAGAGGGCTGCCTTTCTGGAGGCTGTGAGAGTTGGGAGGATGGAGGAGATGTGTACTGGGGCCAGGATTTCCTGGGAGCCCCCACCCCAGCTCTGTCACCTCCACACACCCCATGCACTCAGGAAGGTTGATCTTGTTGCCACACAGCCTAGAAAATCCTGCTGCTGGCCTGGACCCAGAGGATGCATGAATCATGGGGCAGAGCCAGAGCAGACAGAAGCTGTCAAGGCTCACACTAGGTTAGCCTGGGGTGTCCCCTCTACTCCTGGTGCCTTCTCCATATGGGTTCCCCCTTTCCCTTCTCCTCTTCCCAGTATCTCTCTGGGTAATCATTGTTCTGTGATGGTCTCCCTCATCTGGAGACCCTAAAAGGCAGGCAGGCCTAGATGGCCCAATACTCAGTGGCCAGGTATTTGTCATTATGGTAAGGAATAGGCAAATTGTAGCCATTCTTAACTTTTCTTAGATGACACATACCTGATTCACAGCCTCCATGAAGAATTCTAGACCTGGGCCCAATAGACAGCACATGGGGGTAAGGTATTTGCTTGGCTAGAACATGGCAAACCTGGGTCTCGTCCTTGGGACAGTTTATGGTCCCCTGAGCATTCCAGGAATGACCCCTGAGCACAGAACCAGAAGGAAACCCTGAGCACTGCTTGTGGGGGCCCTACCCCTGAAAATTAACTCCAGGATGGCCAAAAGATTTCCAGAGGACCCCTAGCTTGGCCAACACTCAGGGAGCTGAAGCCAGGAATTGGGCCCTAATCTGGGTCTGGCCTGTCCCAATTGTCCAGGGCCCTGCTCTTCTTTATCTCTCCACATCAGGCCTCTTTGCTGTTAAGTCACTGGTTGGCAGCTCCCAGGTCCCACAGCCTTCCAGAAGCCAGAGTTCAGGAGAAGCATGTATCTGTGTTAGAGGGGATGTCTGGGAGCATAGAAAGAGGTGCCTCCCTTCTTTGTCCCTGGTCATGTCTCTAGCATGCATAGTAGAGGGTTCTGCATGGCCCTACCTTTCCCCACAAAGGAGGATACAGGGCTGGCTGCATGGCTGCAGGGGTCCTGGTTGGCAGGTGGTCACCCTGAGCCCAGATGGGTACCAACTGGTTACGGTGACAGAGCAGCCCTAACAGCTCTCTGGGCATATCCTCTGAGCCAGACCTTGGCTCATCCCTGCTGTGGTGGCCACATTTTTTCTTTCTCAGATGAGGGAAAGGGAACAGAAGGAAGAGCGAGACCAAGTCTTGAACTTTCCCTGCACATGGCCAGGAGAGTCTCTCCGGCAGGAAAGTATTTTTGAGTTCACCTGACCCCAAGGCTCCCCTAAGGGGGATGGTGTGACAGGATGGGAGGAAAACATCTGAACATCCTAGTCGCCAGAATCCACAGCTGTGGAAACTCTAAGAATTGGGCCATAGGGAGAAATGTGTGGTTCTGGCAGAGGCATGACAGTCACTGAGACAGGCCTCCTGCACCTGCTTGCTCTCTGGCAACCGCTTCCTCTTCTCTCAGCTCTTCAAAACCCATGGATGTGGCCTAGTGTCTGAGTGAAACCTGTGTATCTCACAGGCTGTGAGGCCCTCACTGGTTTCCCATACTAGGGAGATGGCTGAAAGGGTCAAAGTGCATTCTTGGCATGTGGATGTCCCGGTGCTCACTGTAGTACCATATAATCCCCAATTGTGGGCATCCAAACAAAGCAAGTGAAAAGTAGTGCCCCAGAGTGCAAAATGGAACAGCCATACCTGACATAGCCTGGAGGAGCTAATGGGAGAGACGCTTCCTTCCATTTCCAAGATGCCAGGCTAAGGGGCAGGCTGTAGGGAACTTAAAGTCCAGGAGAAGGATGAGCACCACGACACAGCATGGCAGCCTTCCAGTGGGCTGAGGGAGCTGCTCGGGCCAATAGCTCAGGCCTTGCATCAGATCTAGGGTCCCTGCCTCAGAGAAAACAGAGGGTCTTTGTCAGCCAGGCACCAACCTGCTGTTCCTCCTGCAAACTCATTGTCTGCTAGGAGTCAAATTGTGCTCTCCCTCTTCAAAGTTCATCCACTGGCATCCTAAACCCCCTAATCCCCATATCTCAGAAAGCAGCGCTCTTTGGAAATGGGATCTTGTAACAGGCGCCATTTGCTGAGATGAGTCCCACTGGATGAATGGATGGGACCTTGAGCTGATCTGGCCAGTGAAGGTATAAAAGGGGATCAGGACACACACAGTAAGAAGTGGGAGCTTGAGGCGCTGGAGCAGTGGTGCTGAGTGATAAAACATCTGCCTTGCCAGTGCTAGCCTAGGACAGACCACAGTTCAATCCCCCAGTGTCCAATATGGTCCCCAAGGCAGGAGTGATTTCTGAGTGCATAGCCAGGAGTAACCCCTGAGCATCACTGGGTGTAGCCCAAAACAAACAAACAAACAAACAAATGAAAAAGAAGTGGGAGCTTGGAGTCGAATGCCAGAACAGGCCTTCCCTCCCAGCCCTGGGGGGAAGCACCCCGCTTCCTGAACTCCTGGTCCTCAGCACTCAAGAAAGGAGAAGAACCAGATATATGGGAAAAGAAAATCTTCAAATCTGTGACCAGAACATTTTGCTCGGAGCTTTACCTTCCAAACACTGCACGTGCTGCCCCAGACACATGTGAGACAGTTTCTCAGAGCCTTCCCTCTCCTCTCTGTGGGCCTCAGCTTCTGTTTTGAGGGTGGGAGGAAGCTAATATAGTCTCTCATATATCCACCTAGGAAATTTAATTTCATGGAAATGAACCACATTTTCATTGCCTGCAATCAAAAATCCCTGATAGGAGAGGAAAAAAAAAAAGGTTTTCTACTTTGATTTTTTTTAATGCACCTATTAAAAAGTACTCACCAGAATAGCTAAGAGCTTGTTCAAGTGTGGAGAATGTGGAGACTAATGGACAGACAGAAGCCAAAGCCAGTTGCATGCCTTGTGGGCTGTGAAAACATGTTTGGGGGTCTGGGAGAGCCATACAGCTTAGGGCTCTTGTTCCTCTGAGGTGTAGGGGTAGGAACCATTCTATCTATTCCTGACCCACTGGGCTGGACAGTTTGATGCTTAGGATCAGAGATGCCTGAGGATCTTGACCCCAAATCCGCAAGCCCCCTCACCCTTTCACCCTTCCTACTCTCACTCACAAAGGCTGGTCCAGTCCCCTGAGGGGCTTAGGTTGTAGGGTTGAACCCCCTTTGTAACTTCAATTTTGTAGAGAGTCCATGATGTCCACTGGACACTGTTCACTTCTTAGTTTCTGATACCTGACCTTGTCCTCCCTCTGACTTCTTCCTTACCATGACTCCTCTAGTTCCACAAACTTCAAAACAAAAGGTGATTTCTTTCTCTTCTCAGACCTGAGGCTTGGTCCCTGGGGGATACTGGATTTCCTCATCACCCACTGCCGGTGCTTTCCCATCTCTGCTATGGTAAACAGGGCTGTAATGAACGTAGGTGTGCAGGTATCTTGTCTACATTCTTGTAATAGGGATGGGATTGCTGCTACTAGAGCAGCTCTGTTTCTGATCTGTGGCAGTCTCCGGCTGTTTCTTATGGAGGCCTAACCACATCATAGTGCCACCATGTACAAAGAAGGTGACATTCCCAGAAAGGAGGGCAGGAGGGCAGGAGAACAGGAGGGCAAGAGGGCAGGAGGGCAGGACATCTGGGATGGGTGAAGTCTCATGGTACCTCCCTTAAAGGAAGTTGCTTCACATGCAAAATGTTCACAGAAAATGAGACTTTCCAAGGTAATTGTTGGGACCTCTGTATAAGGAACCCTAGTCTAGAACCCATGGGTAAGGGAGGGCACTAGGCTCAAAAAAGGCTTTTGGTTGCTGTACCCACACTTGCTATGAGATGCTTAGGGTAAAGGGGATATTGATAGAGGTCGTGGCATAAATTCACCCCTCTCATTTGAGATGTAGTTTTCCTAGCATCCTGAGGACATCTCTCTGAGTCCCTCTAAAGACTACCAAGACTTCTGTAAATCAAAACTGTTTCCTAGTTACCAAGTAAATATGCTGAATCCTGATTATTCCAGGTCTTCATGATCAGTATAGGAATATTATAGGAGATAAGAAAATGAAAACCACTGAAGAATCAGAGCATCTGGCTCTGACCACTTGATTTTAAAGATAATCTTTGCACCAAAACAAAACTCAATTTAGACATCCAGTAAACAGCCACACAAAAGACCCCCTCAAAAACAGGAACTGAGGGGCCAGTGTGGTGGCGCTAGAGGTAAGGTGTCTGCCTTGCCAGCGCTAGCCTAGGATGGATCGAGGTTCGATCCCCCGGCATCCCATATGGTCCCCCAAGCCAGGAGCGACTTCTGAGCATATAGCCAGGAGTAACCCCTGAGCATTACTGGGTGTGGCCCAAAAAAACAAACAAACAAACAAAAACAGGAACTAGGCATTCAAGCCACAAAGCTGATTCAGCCTACTTAGAAGTTTTTGGGAAATTAGGGTTTTGTTAAATCCTAAACCAAAAATAAGTGACATCTCTGGTAAAGATCAATAAGTATTGTAATTATTGTATTAAAGAGGATGTCAATGAATTCTATAAAATGTTTTGATGATTATTTATACCTTACAAAGTCCACATATTTTCCTGCTATGTAAATTACCCCCTTCTTCCTTGCTAACTCCAAATGACTTGCTAAAGTAAATATATAAAAACTCGGTTCTTCGAGTGAATAAATGGGCTAGATACAAATTCTTCTCCTGGTATGAGGTCTGATTACAATTTGCCAACTCTGGTGTCCACTCTCCTGGAGGACCTCAATGCTGTTCCTGTGACTAGCCACTCCTGCCCAGCCCCGAGGGGCCCATAGCAGTTAACAGTCACCTAGGAACTTTGAAATCACCCCTAAAAGTGAGCTGAACAAGGAGGAACAAGTACCTCTCCCTCCCAGAAAAATTGAAGGGCATTTAAAATCTTTTAGAGGTCCTTGATGAGAAATGTCCTTTATAGATATTACCAGAATTAGGATGCAGGAATGCGGTCCTTGACATGTCTGAGACATGTCTGTCTTTATGCATTTGTTGTTAATACTATTGTTGAGTGTTGAGAGGCCAGGAGTGTTTTGGGGTTCATTGCATGCCCAGGACCCAACCCAGGGCCTCACATATACAAGCTCCTGAGCCATATACCTGGTCTGCTTTTTGGCTTCAATTCTAGGACAAGCTGTTATGTTTCAAAATTCACGTGATTGAATTTTGCAACAGACACAAAACACACTCTCCCTAGCGTGGAACTGCTGGGACACACAAACGTTCCATACTGTTCACACTGCGTCTCCATCTCCCTTTGTCATAGTGGATTCTAGAGAAGTCGGTCAGGAAGAACTTCTGGCCCTGGCCAAACCTTTCAGGCTAGACCCGTCTCTCAGCTCTGTGAGTCTTTTCCCTCTTTCCAGTGAAATGCACCTGCATCGTTAGCTTTGCTGTTGTTGTCTTTAATGGAGGTAATTTATACAGCTTTATTCTTTTCCAGCTGGGGCACAAATTCCCATGAGGAAATTCAGAGATGTATTAAGAGGCTCATGAAGCCACTGGGTCAACATTTCTCACCCAAAGGTTTGAAGAAATGCATTCCTCTCTGAAGAAATGCTATTTCAGGTGAGAACAGGCAGCAGGCTAGAATGATGATCTCAGGGAAAAATTCAGGCTTTTCATGTGGGAAGCCTGGTTTGAACCCCAACTCCTTATGGTCTTCTGAGTACTGCCTCAAATCCAGGTACTTATTATAACAATAATATTTAAAGCTCTTGTCAGGGAGACACCAAAGTCATGAGTAGGCATAGGCCCATATCAACGATGCATGTCAAACCTGGGCCTTAGCTTCAGGCTCTGTGCCTGGTAGGGTTGTCCATGATGCTTCTCAAAAGAGGTTTGTTTTCCTTTGTCCTGTGATCTCACTCAGACCAGGGCATTTGCTGATCTGGCAGTCACACGGTTGGGGTCCTTGTGACATGGCCCTGTGAAAAAGGCACCTGATAGGGAGGTGAGGTAAAGGGAGGAAGAGAGGCTATCAAGGGAGGGGGGAGGTGGCATGGCTGGTATGGTCTCTGCCTCACAAACAGGAGCTGTGAGGTCCACTCTGATGTGGCCTGAATGTGCTTAGCACCGTACTAGGATCTTCATGGCCTGAGAACTCCAGTGTCGAGGGCATACCAGTGCCAGGAGTGTGCCAAGCCTTGACTAAAGGTTTCACACTCTTGCCTGCCACCTCAAATGAGAGGGGAAAAAAATAAAAATAAATAAAAGATGATTGCACTCATCTCCAGGATATATACACACATTTATATATCTATATTTACATATACACATAAAAAGACAACCCATAGTATGAGAATAATGATGGAGGGGATATGAAGTTAAGACAGAGAACGGACCACTATGACAATGCTTGGAAATGACTACTCTGACCTAGAACTGGGTGCTGAAAGGAGGTAAAGTGACAGGCATAATTCAACAGTACTGCATACTATGTTGCCTAAAAGGCGAGAGAGAGAGAGAGAGAGAGAGAGAGAGAGAGAGAGAGAGAGAGAGAGAGAGAGAGAGAGAGATCTTCCATAGAGGCAGGTAGGAAGGGAGAAACTGGAGAGAAACTGAGGAAATGGGTGAAGCAAGGGTGTCGGAACATTGTAGAACAGAAAATCAGCTACCAACAACTTTTAAACTGTCTCTCATGGTAATTTAATAAAAACAAACAAAAGGGTTGGCTCGCAGTTTGGGTCATACAACCTCCTTGCTGTAAGGGGCAGGTCTGCTGTGGTTCCAGGGCTGTAGGAACTTGGTCCCAGCCCTGGGAAACTCGCACACGCCCTGCTCGGAGCAGTGTGGGCGCCCGGGGCGGGCAGGCAGAGGCGGCAAACAGACCTGGAACCCGGCGGGCTCTGTCCTTGGCAGCCGGCGGCCGTGGGCGAACCCAGAGTCCACGCCCAGTGCTGGCACTGCTGGCAGAGCTCCCAGGGTGCCACTGACTCAGGGTGGCCCTTGGCTGTCTCTCCCTCCCTCCAGAACCCGTAAGACACCCCCCTTTAGGGGATCCCCTAAATCAGCCACATGCAAGGGGGTTCCTGGAGGAAGTGGGGTTCAGGCACAGAAGAGGAGAAAAAGCAGTGTAAGGATCTGTGGGATGGGATAAAGGTTTCTTCATTTGGAGGAAGGCCTGGGAACCCCAATGACTGACATCTGGGGCTTGGGGGGGGGGTGTCAGGACAGCCCATCCAAGTGTCACTAAGTTTGGGGGTGAACCTGGCTCAAGGGTCCAGATTCTGTGCAACGAGGAGATGAGGCCACCAGAAGGCGCCCGCGTCCCTCTATCAGAGCCTCCTGAAATGCTTAATCCGGTGAGGCATCCTGGCATCCTTCATTGTGTGAACGGCCTGAGGGAGTCCAGGGAGGATCTTGGCATAGCCAAAGGAGCCCCTGAGAACCCAGAGATCTAAAACTTGGCTGCAGAACTTCAAGGAAGGTCCTCAGGCACCTCGGCGCAGGGGTAGGGCAGACCTGATGGGCTTGAGCTGGAAGCTGAAAGCTGGAAGTCAGGCGAGGAATCCGTGAGCATTCAGGATCTGTAAAGACTCTAGAAAGGAGTCTGCTATTTTTCTGTGCTGCATCTGTGTGTGAGTGTATGTCTGTGCCCATATATCTGCCTGTACATATCCTGTGTGTGTGTTTGCATGTATGTGTGCATTGGGTGATGGGAGCTGGATTCTGGCCTGTATCACTTACTGGGCAGGAAGGAAGGGAGATGAGCAGTGACTAGAGATCACCCATCTCTGCCCCAGCTGAACCCACAGCCCCGCTCCCCCAGGCACTGCTCCGCCACACACACCCTGACACTTAGGCTGGGGAGCCCATCCAACTCTTCCCTCCTCTTCTCCCAAAGCTCTGCAGGGAGCCGGCAAGTCTCAACTTGGCACCTTGGTTCAGTCCAACATAGGAGCAGAAGGGAGTCCAGGGGCAAACCAATAGACCCCAAATGGGCTCACCTGGTGACAGGGACATGTCTTTAGGTTTGATTTTGTTCTGTTTTAGGACCACACCTGGTAGTACTCAGGGCATACTTCTGGCTCAGCACTCAGGGGTCACTTCTGGCAGGATCAGGGGGCCATATGGAGGTGCCAGATCTTCCACATGCAAGGCAAGTGCTTCACCTGCTGTACTACATCTTGGGCACCAGAGCTAGCCTGGGCAGTGCCTCTGGCCCTCTCAGGAAATAGGCCCACTCTGGCATCCTGGAAAACCCATTTCCTAGGATCCAGTCACCTCTTTGGATCCCAGGGCTGTCATCTGCTTCCTTCAGTGCTTTGTGTTACAGTTTCTAGGTTCAGCTTGGCCTTCCCTGCCTCCCTCAGCTCTTAATGGAGCTGGAAGGTAGATGCAGCGTAATAACTCAGGGTGAGGGACTGTATTGCAACCAGGGGTGACGTTGGGGACAGGATATGTGGCATCCAGCTGAGGTGGCAGTGGAATGACAGGAAGTGTCTGCAGGAAGAAGTCTTGACTAGTTACTTCCCACATACTTCAGAGAGCAGGTCTACTGTGTCCCACCCTGAGAGTTGGAGCTGGGCACAGTCTCAGTGTTCTGAGGCTGCATGTACTGGACTCAGCAGTCAGAGTGACCATCTCTGCTCTCAGACACGCCCATAAGCTGTTTCTCTTCTTTTCACCCCCATTCCCTGCCTTTAATCTGGAAGTGTCTCTGAGAAGGGCTGGGGCCTCGATGATGGAGCAGTCTGAGACATGGACACACTGCTCTACCCCCCAAACCAGTGGCCTTCTGTCCTCTACAGTCCCCCCCCCCCATAAGAATCTGTGTCCAACTTTGTCCTTTTCATGGAGCTCCCACTGCCTAAGCTGCAGGCAGCCTCTAGAAGCCAATAACATCTGCCATGGCTCAATGAGTCAAATGGATTAGCCATGTGTCATCTGGCAGGCTGGTGCCAGCTTCCCTGAGACCCTACGGTGCCAGGGCCACCGGAGCCAATGAGATAGTTCCCTCAGATCCCCAGGAATGTGATGTCAATTTTTGGTGACTGGAGAGAAGGGGCAGAGCCCAGGTGCCAACATCTTCAGTGATGGAAGTGGCTGGAGACAGCCTGAGGGAGGAGGCCCAGAGAGGAAGAACTCCTGACAGTGCTCCAACCAAGGACACCAGTTCTTGTCCTGGTGGTTGCAGAGGAGTTGGCAGCCTTTTGCTCAGTCACATGTATATATGGATGCATACATCCACCTCAGTGGTCCCGGAACACCCCTTCTCCCCTGCTCCCTTTCTCTCCTTTCTTCTTCCCTTCCCTCCCCTTCTCCCCACTTCTTTCCTTTCCCTCCCTCTCCACTATCCTTTTTCTTTCTTATCCCTTCCTTTCCCTTCCCATTCCTTCTCCCTTCTTTTCCCTTCTCCCCTTTTCCTTTACACCTTTCTTTCCCTTCTCCCTTCTCTTCCCTTCTCCCTTAGCTCTTCTTCTCTTCTCTTCTCTTCTCTTCTCTTCTCTTCTCTTCTCTTCTCTTCTCTTCTTCTCTTCTCTTCTCCTCTCCTCTCCTCTTCTCTTCTCTCCCCTTCCTTTCCTTTCCCATCCCCTCTCACTTCCCTTCCCATCTCTTCTCTCTTCCCTTCCCTTCCCTTCCCTTCTCCTTTCTCTTCCCTTCCCATTCCTTCTCCCTTCCCTTCTCTTCCCATCCCTTCGCTCTTCCCTTCCCTTCTTTTCCCTTACCATCTCCTCTCCCTTCCTTCCCTCCCCTTTTCATCCCCTCTCCTTTCCCTCACCTTCCTTTCTCCCTTCCCTTCCTTTCCCTTCCCTTCCCTTCTCTTCCCTTCGTTTCCCTTCCCATCTCCTCTTCCTTTCCCTCCCCTTCCTTTCTCCCTTTCCTTCTTCCCTCCTCTTTCCTTCCCATCTCCTTTCTCTTCCCTTTCCTTCCCTTCCCATCACATCTCCCTTTCCTCCCTTCCCCACCTTCCCCTCTCCTCCCCTCCCTTCCCTGAAGTGCTCTACTGCTGAGTCACCTCTTTGGCCCCTGGGGTGTTTCTTAGGGGTTTCTCACCTGTGTCTAATTCCCTGGGGCCCCGAGTGACACTCTGTTGTGTAAGACCAGAGCTGTGTGTCTCAGCCTTTCCCAGCCTTGGCTCTTCTGCCCTTGTTTTTTTCCTATGCCCCAATATTATAAGCAAAGCCCAAATAACATTCTAAGGGAAAACATTTGTAATATCAAAGATCTTTTACTGATATTTAAAAAAACAGTGGAAAAGGATCAAAATTCCCTTTCAGAAAACTGAGCAAGGAACCGGAGCTATTGTACAGAAGGGAGGGCATTTTTCTTACACATGACTGGCCAAGACTTGATCCCCAGCAGTGTCTCATATGGTTCCCCAAAGCATTGTCAATAGTGAGTCCTGAATGCAGAGCCAGGAGTAATCCCCCAGCACCACTGTGTGCCACCCCCCCCCCCCCAAAAGAAGATAAAAGTGAGCAAAAACACGAGCATACAGGCCACCCAATAATGAAATAAAATAGCTCTGGGACATAGAAAAATAGATTTGATTTCACCCATAATGCAAGAACTATAAATTGTAGGTAAGCTGAAATGCCATTCCCTTCTGCTGGAAAGTTGGTATGCATTCTGGTGAAAATCATAGCCTGAGACCGTGCAGGATGGACTAGCAGTGATGAACCAAACTAGATACGTATTTAACCCTTGCCCCAGATCCCACTTCTAGGAATTTATCCTGAAGGTATATTCCCAGAAATACAAAAACACATACATAGGCTTATTCATTGCAACATGCCATGGAAAAAACAAAAGTATTAGAGATAGTGTCTGTGTCTGTCATCAGGGCAAATGTGTATTAAATATGGTGCATCCCAAGTGGAGGAGTGGGCAGTTTTGCCCAAGGAAGGAGTAGGCTCTAACATTGTGGGATAGTTCTCAGGATGTGTTGTCAGGTAGAAAAATCAAAGTGCATGCAAGGTCTGCTCTGTACATAAAAGAGAAGTGAGAACATGCATGTGAATATACCTTATTTTTTTGTACCATAAGATGTACCCCCCCAAAAAAGATGAGGAAAATGTCTGTGCATTTTGTAGAGTGATGCCTCCTGAAGCTGAAGACTAAACGCAAAGGAGGAGAACAGATATTAACCACTTAACATCCACAGTATTACACCCCTTTATTGCACAGAATACCATAGTACGAGCAATCAGGTTAATGCACTTTCACCGTCACATATAGAGCTTTCGTTTAACACTATTTGATCACTGCTGCAACTCTTTCTTTATATTAATAAAAAAAAGTATTAAAAATGTTTTTTTATTTTCCTATGTAAAAAAAGTTAGGTAAATGTGTTTAACCAGCTGTGGACTGGTGTATTATAAATATACTTTGGCCTCACAGGTTGGTTGTTCCCAGCCACCATCTCCTGACGGGGTCTCAAGTTGCCCCATTTGCTTTAGAATATATATATTTTTGTTTTTCTTGTCTAAAACTATGTGTATCTTATAGAACAAAAAAAAATAAAGTACACAAGGTATATAAGGGCTGAGGAGAAACATGTTTTGCCTGCAGGTACTCTGACTTTGATTTTGACAGTTTGATCACTGTGCCAAGAGTAACCCAAGAGCACGGCCAGAGGTGATACTCCCAAAATTCCCCTATAACAAGGAGAGAAAATACATGTTTAAAACTGATTTTTAGGGGCCAGAGAGACAGCACAGTGGTAGGGCATTTGCCTTGCACGCAGATGATTCAGGATGGATGCTGGTTCAAATCCCAGCATCCCATATGGTCCCCTGTCCTGCCAGAGGCGATTTCTGAGTGCAGAGCCAGGAGTAACTCCTGAGTGCCACTGGGTGTGACCAAAAAACAAACAACTGATTTTTTAAAAAAGGCAAACAAAAAAAAAAAAAGGAAACTAGAAATAAATTAGTCAGCAACCAGTAGTTAGGAAAGGAAGAAAGAAAAACAAGAATAATGCCTCTGACTAACTCTTTTGCAATTCTTGCAAACATTTGTAACCTTGCTTCTGTTCTTAAACTTGTTGGCTATATTTAAAATTCAGTGGCAGTCTGAGTTAACCCATTCTAAAATCAAATAAAGTAAAAAAGAAAAAAAACAACCCTGAACTTTGTATGAAACAGATAATGAAACCATACTCAGAAATAAAGTGAGAGATCTTTCAAGGAACTATGAAGATGGCACTTTGACTTTTGTTGTCACTGTAATACAAAAAGTGCAAAAAAATTACTTATATAAATATTTGGGGATGGGAATGTAACAATTCTGACACAAATTTTAAAAGTTATAAAATATTAAAACTGAGGGCCAGAGCAATAGCAAAGGGGTAGGGCATTCGCCTTGCACATGGCCAACCCAGGATGAATCTGGATTCGATTCCTAGTATCCCATATGGTCCCCTGAGCCTGCCAGGAGTGATTTTTGAGCTCAGATCCAGGAGTAACCCCTGAGCACTGCCAGGTGTGGCCCAAAAACCAAAAACCAACAACAACCAACAAAAACTGAGAACATGGACTAAAAACACTGCTGTCATTAGGGACCCAAGTTTTAACTGTGGGAGGAAGAAGTTAGAAGTAGGGAGTACAGTAGTAAATGCACCCACTTTTGAAACTCAGAAATGGATTGTCTCACAGTTTTGAAAACTGGACCAAATTGGGCAACTGTGAGCATCACAAGGGATGACGGCAGGGATGAAGAGTCTAACAGAGGTGGCAGAGACAGTGCTGGACTGCCTGGAACACTTGGCAGTGGCTGGTGCAGTGTCTGCACTTCAGTTCCATAAAGGCTAACCCCATTGACACCATGTAACCTGGACCAATAAAAAATAAATTGCACACATAGAGTGTAACACATTGAATCAAAAAGAATGCCCAAGTCATATGATCAAACATGCAAACCCATGTGGGGCAACAGGGCACCTCTTTTTAACAGTAGAAGATAATAAGAATACAGAAAGTCAAGAATGCATGGCTACACATTTGGGGATCTTCAGTGAGTAAGGGAACTAAAGAAGAATGCAAAGACCTGGAAGTGAAAGGTCGGGGGTGACCAGGTATTTATTCTCTAAGGATCTCCCTAGAGATTACCTAGTAACTACAAAGAAAACTCAGAGCTGTTTCTTGGCCAGTGAGCCAAGTAAACACAATAATGGGGCTGGTGGCACCACCTGGCCCCTGCGGTGAGGTCCCCAGAACACCGTGTCATTTCTCTAGGATTCCTGCCAAGATGACAGGCACGAAATCAAATTGTGAGAAAACAACCCAACGCGTTCAGATTGAGGAATGTGCCTTAAACCAGAAATGGTCAGTGAGTGGCAAAGACTGAGGCATGTTTCCTGGTGGAAGAAGCTGCTTTTTTTTTTAAAGAGCTTTTTCATGTGCTCTAACTTTTTTTTTGGGGGGGGGGGGGTCACACTCAGCAGTGCTCTACGCTGACTCTACACTCAGAAATCATTCCTGGCAGGCTAGGGAGACCAAATGGGATGCAGGGATTTGAACCACTGTCCTTCTGCATGCAAGGCTAATGCCCCACCTCCATGCTATCTCTCCAACCCCTGTACCCTGACTTTTACAAGGAAGTACTAAAGATTCTGAGAGGGGAAACGAAAGTGGAGAGAATACAGCCCACTGGAAGTTAAAGTGTCCACAAAGATAGTTCATAGACTCTTATGGTCCCCTCATCAGCCATAGGGGTTCTGTCCCTTTAAGTGTTAAATAAGTAAGTTAGAAGGGGCCCCTTGTGGCTGCCTTTTGAGACTATCAGGCTGAAGTCCAGAAGTCCAGGGAGCTGCATCTGCCTTGACTGATTCTACTGGATGGTTGCTGCCAACTGCTAGAGAAACTGCTGGATTCTCTGCTTCTGTTGCCTTGGCTGCCTCTCCTGCTCTTCCCTTGTCTCTGTTCTCCCTGGCTGACTCTGTCCTGGTCCCGACCTTAGCCCCCTTTCTCCTTCTCTTGGCATAGGGGTTGGTTGTAAGGTCCCTGGCCTCACTGCTTTGCCTTGCCCTCAATTTAACCCTATTTCTAAACTTCTCTCCTTGGGGTCTTGTTGGGCTCTAACAGAGTCAATTTAAATATGTAAATTTATTTTCTTGGGTTTTGTTTTTTTTTTTAATTTATTGATTGGGCCATACCCAGCAGAGCTTAGGGATTACTGGCTCTGCACTCAGAAATCAACCCTGGCAGGCTGGGGGCCCATATGGGATGCCAGAAATCAAACTGGGTACCTCCTGGGTTGACTGCATGCAAGGCAAATGCCCTACTGCTGTGCTATCTCTCTGGCCACTGTAAAAAATTTTTTTTGCAGAGCATATCCAGTAGGGCTGAGGCTATTTTCAACTCTGTGCTCAGGGTCACTTGTAGAGGTGCGTGGGGGACTGTCCAGTGCTGGGGACAGAGCAGGGACCCATGATATGAAGCATGTGCTCCAGCTCAGTTATCTCTCTGGCCCAATAAAACCATTTAATTTATTTATTTACTTTTTGTGAGTTTGGGGCCACATCTGGTGATGCTCAGGGGTTACTCCTGGCTCTGCACTCAGAAATTGCCCTCCCATGCTCAGGGAACCATATAGAATGCCGGAATCAAACCCGGGTCTATACCATGTTGTCTTCGTGCAAGGTAAATGCCCTACCACTATGCTATCACTCCAACCCTAATAAAACCATTTTAATAAAAGGAACAACCAGCTCACACCCTTTTGCTAAAGGTCCCCCCTGTCTCTCACAGCCCTGAGTCCTGGTGGGGACACCCACTCCCTGTCAAGGGCTGGCCATATCAACTCAGCCTTCCCATTTCTTGGGCTTCAGCATCTGCTTCTACAAAATGTTCAAATCCATGAGTTTCAAAATGCAACCTAATCCAAAGCAACAGTGAAAGAAGTGACCTTTTTGGGATGTCTGCTGAGTGAGCATATCTATGGGACTGAAAGAAGTATTGGTGACCCCCTGGATTAGAGAGGGGCTTTCTTGAAAGAGACCAACCAAGAGGAAAGAGCATAAGAAAGAGAGGCAAAAGAGAGAGAGATAGAGAAAGAGAGAGGGAGAGATAGAGAAAGAGAGAGGGAGAGAGAGAGAGAGAGAGAGAGAGAGAGAGAGAGAGAGAGAGAGAGAGAGAGAGAGAGAGGCAGAAAAGTGGATGTGGTGCCTATGGAAAGCAGTGCCTTGCGACTTAGTTTGAGCACCTGGATCCAGCCAGACCTGAAACAATATTCTAATTCCTGCTAGTCTCCAGTTCCACAGACAATGCAAACTAAAATGAATGAACTGAATTAAAAAAAGAACTGCACACAAGTAGTCCCATAGGCCAATACAGCAGAATCAAACACTCAGATACAAACCACAAGTATAAGGCTACTTATGGTCACTTAGAATTGCTCACCAATAGGGAAAGACAGGATTTGGCTTTGAAATCAATGGCAATGGGGTGGAAAGACTTACTACAGGAGAAAGAAGAAAGTTGGTTTCTTGCCTAACACCACACTCAACTCCAGAGCATAATGGTATTTCCAAAAGAGAAACCCAAAAGTCAGGCGAGTCTGCTCTTGAAGTGAACTGTCCACTGGCTGTAAGGTTACGGTCTGGTTATCCCAAAAGGGATAACCAAAAGGGAAAAGGGAATCTCCATTTCCCCATCCAGCAGGGACAGGGGCAATAGTTCGAGTCAAATAGATCAGCAATAAATAATCCACACAGACAAGAGGGTAAAAAGAGGCCAGCCAGGCCAAAGTGGTGGTGCAGTGGTAGTATGTTTGCCTTGCATCTGCAGATGATCTAGGATGGTTCAATCCCTGGCGTCCTAAATGGGTCCCCAAGCCAGGAGTAATTTCCAAGCGCATTCCTGAGTGTCACGGGGTGTGTCCCACCCACCCCCACTCCCGAAAAAAGAGGCAAGAAAATCGAACACAAAGTTGTTTACCAACTAGCTAGCTGCTCCAATTCAGGGTCTTGCAAGCCTGCAGCAAAAGGCGATCTCCTCCCAGCCTTCCCTTGTATGTATTTAGATCCAAACATTGCCCCAAGTCCAAAAATGTGGGTAGGGTGAAAAGCAGGCAGAGAGCACAGATACAAAAGAGGAATATTATAAAGTCTTCTAAATGCCTCACATGTTCTGTTCACAAGTCAGTAATTAGAGAAAAGAACCACACAACAAAATGTCAGTAGTCAGGCCCGGAGAGATAGCACAGCGGCGTTTGCCTTGCAAGCAGCTGATCCAGGATCCAGGGATTGGTTCGAATCCCGGTGTCCCATATGGTCCCCCATGCCTGCCAGGAACTATTTCTGAGCAGACAGCCAGGAGTAACCCCTGAGCAATGCGGGTGTGGCCCAAAAACAAAAACAAAACAAAACAAAACAAAAATGTCAGTAGCCAAGTTGGCTGCCAGAAGAGTTGAGGCAGGAGACGGTCCTGGCCCATGGGGTGGGATGAAGACCTGGGAGACAATCTTCTAGAGCACTGTTTATTAGATGGGACCCCCAAGATAATCCAAGGGGGCCAAAGATAAAAACTGAGTAAATGGAATGCATGAGACTAGGGGGCCAACTGGCAGGACCATAGGAAGGAAGGCAAGAAGGGGCCACAGCAGAAAAATGTAGAGAAATATAGCATCATCTGGGGATTCTGTTTGTTTTTTTGTTTGTTTGTTTGATTTTTGGGCCACATCCAGCAGTGCTCAGGTGTTATTTCTGTCTCTGTGCTCAGAAGTCATTTTTGGTGGTGCTCTGGGGACCCTGTGGGATGCTGGGTAGTGAACCTGGGTCAGCCCTCCTCACTGTGCTATTGCTTCAGGCCTGATCTGGAGATTCTTGATCTAGTTCCTTCATCTAAATCTGGAATTAGGTGAGTTTTATCTGGTCCTTCCAACCTCTGGACACAGAGGTGTGGTCTGAGACATCTCTGGAGGGTGCTGGAGGTGACTCCGGATCTAAATCAGAGCATATGCCAAAGGAAGCATCTCAGAGGTCAGAGTGTGAGAAAGGTTCTCAGCATTAAACATGTAGAAACTCCCACTGACCGAAGAAGGGAGGCAGTGAACATTGATGCAGATAATAGCTAACTGCAATGGAAACAATGGGATATTGGGAGTTCATGATGATACCCAGAAACCAAGGAGGAAAAAAGGATTGCTTATCTTTAGACTGTATTTGGACACTTCTACACTACTTTAAAAACAAGCAAATAAAGGGGAAAAAAATCAAACATTTACCCTATTTTTCTAAAGTGAATTGTATCACAATTGTTAAGTTGATGTAAAGGGCAAGCGTTTTTTTCCTGGTTCCTTCCTCCTCTCCTTTCCTCTCCTTTCCTTTTTTCTTTCCTTTCTGTTACTTTCCTTTCCTTTTTCCTTACCTTTCCATTCTTTCCTTTTTTCTTTCCTTTCTGTTCCTTTCCTTTCCTTTTTCCTTACCTTTATATTCTTTCCTTTTTTCCTTTTCTTTCCTTCCTTTCCTTCCTTCCTCCTTCCTCCCTTCCTCCTATCTTCCTTTCTCCTTTCTTTCTTTACTTCCTTCCTCTTCCCTCCTTCCTTTATCCCTCCATCCTTCTTTTACTTCTTCTTTTACTCATTCCCCTTTTCCTTTCTTCCTTCCTTTATTCCTTCCTCCATCCCTCCCATCTTCCTTCCTTTCTTCCTTCCTCTTTTCATTCTTCCTTTCTTTATTCCTTCTTCCCTCCTTCCTTTATTTCTTCCTCCATCCCTCCCTCCATCTTCCTTCCTTTCTTCCTTCCTATTTTCATTCTTCCTTCCTTTCTTCCTTCCTCCCTCTCTCCTTAATTCATTTTTCCTTCCTTCTTTCCTCCCTCCTTCCCTTTCTCCTTTTCTCTCTCCCTCCCTCCCTTTTTTCTTTTTTACCTTTCTTCCTTCTTTACACCCAGTTATACTGCAGGGTTACACCTAACTCTATATTCAAAGGTTACTTCTGGAAATGCTCAGGGGACCATGTGGTGCCAAGGACTGAATCTAGAACTCTTGCATGCAAAAGATGAACTCAGAAAAACAAAATGTTCTCAGCCTGTTGAACTATTTATATACATATTTCAAACAGAAATAAGGAATGAAAATTTAAATTTCTTTTATGGATTGGATTTCCCCATTTATATGTTGACTATATTTAGTAACAGAAAGTTTAAAGGTTTGGGGGTTAAATGAAGTCACAGGCCCCTAACTCTATAAGAACTGATGATTTTATAAGCTCCTCTTCCTCTCAGAATTCTCTTATGGCAACCCCAGCAGACAGAAACAAAGGCGACTTTGCAGCTTTTTACATCAATGAGTAATAAGTTCATACATTAAAATAAAATGACTCCGGATCTGGGGCATGGTTCAAGGACCTGGAACATTCACTGGGCATATGAGGAATCCTGACAGTACTACTCTGTTAGGCCTGCACCATGGGGTTGAATATTAACATATTCCCAGGATCCTACACATTGTTATAGAGACTCCCCACTAAAGAAAGAACAAAGGGCTGGAGAAATAGATAGCACAGTGGTGCATTTGCTTTGCACGCAGCTAACCCAGGACAGAGGGTGGTTCAAATCCCAGAATCCCATATGGTCCCCTTGAGCCTGCTAGGAGTGACTTCTAGAGTCAGACGCTCTACCATTGCACCATGAGGTCACAGCACCAGGAGCAACTTCTGAGTGCAGAGCGAGGTGTAACCCCTGAGCACCGTCAGGCATGACCCAAAAACAAAAAAACAAACAAACAAAAAACAAGGAAAAAATAGGAAAGAACAAGATTAAAGAACTCCCTGATTAATAATGACCTGATTAGCTTCCTGATTAAGAACGACCAACTACTGCCAAAAATAATCTGCCAGAATAACACAAATGCTGATCAGCTCTTTGCTTTAATGAATAATGTACAGGTAAATCAGGGGCTGGGGAGACAGCACAAGAGTGAAGATGCTTGTCTTTCCTTGTCCGACCTGGGTTCTGTCCTCCGTATCCCATATGGTCCCCTGAGATTCACCAATAACAAACCCTGGGCACCACTATATCTTGAAAGGAAAGAAGAAATCAAAAAAGGGAAAGAGAAAGAAGAGAGAAAAGCAAAGAAAAGAATAGAAAAGGAAAGAAAAGAAACGGGGAAAAAAGAAGAGACAAGGGATCGCAAACATGCTGCTCAATACCACTGAACACAAGTGCAGCAAAGGCCAGAGAGCAAGGAATAATTTCTTCAACTTGATTTCAACAAATAATTTCTTCAACTGCGAGAAAAAATGAAATGAAGGAGACACTAAGAAAGTAAGAGAGTGAAAAATCTGGCTAATTACAGTGCGTGAATATTTAACCAAAACATAACAAAGAAAATAATTTAAGATGATCTTGGGACTGTAAGCATTGACTATGTTCTTGCCAATACTAAACAATTAAAATTTGGTTTAAGTAAAATAATTGCATTAGGTTCATTTTTCTTTTTTTTTTCTTTTCTTTTTTTTGGTGGGGGAGGTGGAGGGAATCACACCCGGCAGCGCTCAGGGGTTATTCCTGGCTCTATGCTCAGAAATTGCTCCTGGCAGGCTCTGGGGACCATATGGGATGCAGGGATTTGAACCACCATCCTTCTGCATGCAAGCAAACACCTACCTCCATGCTATCTCTCCGGCTGCAGGTTCATTTTTCTAACATGCTTTCATTTTTAAAGAGACATAGTATTTGGAGCTGGAGCGATGGCTCAGTGGTAGGGTGTTTGCCTTGCTGCTGATCCAGGAGGGACCTGGTTTGATCCCGGCTATCCCATATGGTCCCTCAGCCAGGAATAATTTCTGAGCACATAGCCAGGAGTAATTCCTGAGTGTCACCGGGTGTGGGCCCCCCCCCCCCAAAGAAAAAGATACATAGTATTCATAGATACTGATGTCTGGGGCTGGGGGCTAGAGTAATAGCACAGTGTGTAGGGCATTTGTCTTGCACCTGGCTGATCCGGGATTGATTCCTGGCATCCCATATGGGCCCCCTGAAACTACCAGGAATAACCCATCAGCACTGTAAGGTATAGCCCAAAAACTTTAATAATAATCATAACAACAACAAAAACATGTCTGGGATTTGTTTCAAAATGATCCAATGAGTTGAGAAGTAGGAGGAGGTACAAATAAATGAGTGATGTTAGCTAGCAGCCCTGAAGCCAGTGGCAGATATATGTGTTAGAAGGGGATGTAAGTTTAAAATTAAACTGAAGCTGCTGTTTCGCTTCTGTAACTGGCTTTGCTTTAGACATAAGGACTGCCATGACAGGACTCAGGTATGTGGCAGAAGGGACTAGGCCAGAACAGTCTGTTCCAGGAACTTCAAGGGCACATATCAGGACAGTTAGATAAATTAGCAACACCCGGGGGCCTATGGGCAATAAACCTTATGTAACTGCACAAGGTTGTGAGTGCCCAGCGGGCATCCAAGCCCGTCCTTTACTACTTCAGCCAACCAGTTTAAACCTGGTTGATGCAACATATACTAAGAATCAATAGTTTTAGCCCTATCTTGAAGCCCCAGCAGCCCTATGAAAGGGCTTGCAAGTTTCTTCTGAGTCTTTGCCACCAGGAGAGATGCGGCCCCAGCATGCTGGTAATAAACTCCCATGCATTTGCATTACTGACTGTCTTCTAGTGCTCTTTGTGGGTCAGATCTTGAGTCCAGAGCTAACATCAGGGTCTGTATTATTGTCTCTATTTCATTTATTTATTTTTGACTTGGTGGCCACAAACGTCAGTGTTCAAGATTTACTCCTGGCTCTGTGCTCAGGAATCACTCCTGACAGGCTCAGCAGTTCATATGGGGATTGAACCTAGGTGGGCTGCATGCAAGGCACCAAACCCACTATACCAACAGTCCAGCCCAATATTGTCTTTACTTTAAAATCCTGAACACTCTTACCCTTTAAAAATTTTTTTAAAAATATCGCATATTTTTAAATATGATAGTGTTATATTTTAGCATAATCTCACTTAGGTGAATTAAAAATATATGTACACAAAAAAGTACACATTTTTTCAAGAGCACCAAGTAAGTCACACAGCTTGTTAGAGCAGCTGCAAAACAGAAGGAGGAGTGGGAGTGAGAGGAAAGGAAATGACCTAAGCATAGGCCTGAGCTACTTCTGGAAGGTGGAGCATTGCTTCCTATTGGCTGGTAGTTCCAAGCTCTCACTGCCAGTGTTCCCCAGTCCTGGGAAGAAGGCCTGAAAAGGGCCAGCAAAATAGCACAAAAGGCTAGTATGCATGCATTGCGCAGGAGACCTGGCCTCAACCCCCTGACATTACATGATACACACCAGAAATGTGCTGGAAGTAGTCACTGAGCACCACTGGGTGTAGCTGAAAGACAAACATCAACAACAATATATGGATGTGCCAGTTCCTCTTCTAACATGCCCTTTGGAATGTTTGTGCCATCAAAACAGAGAAGAACTGTCTGGAGAACACACTACAGCCTTCGGCACTAGGAAGAAATCATCCAGCGATGCATTTCTCTTAGGAGACCAATGACTGGAGCTGGAGCCAGAGAACAGCGGGTAGGTGTTTGTCTTTAAGCTGCCCACCTGCCTCGGTTTTGATCCTTAGCACATCATAAGCTCCTTTGATTCTACAAGGAGTGATCTCTGAGCACATTGTCAGGAGGAATAAGTCCTAAGCACTGCTAAGTATGGCCTCAAAACTCAGAGAGATGGGACTGGAGCAATAGCACAGAGGTTAAGACTTTAGCCTTGCCATCAGGGTTCTATCCCTGGCATCCCATATGGTCCCTTGAGCCTAATAGGAGTGATTTCTGAGTGCAGAGCCAGTAGTAACTCTTGAGCAACACCACCGGGTGTGGCCCTAAAACAAAACAAAACAAAATGAGAGAAACAGAAAGAGAGGAGAGAGGCTGAGAGAGAGACACACAGAGAGACAGAAGAAGAGGGAGAGACCAATGGCTGTATTTGAATAAAGGTAAGTTAAGGGCTGCTACAAGACCCTGTCATACCTGCTACATCTGAAGACCATCATCATGACATCCTAGAGACCTGAGATGGAAAACCCAGCAGTGCAAGGACACACTAAAGGCTCGTGGTCCCTCAACCCTGAAAGAAGCACATTCACATATCTCACGGAGATCCATGTCTTCTACTGTAGAAAAGTAGAAAACCCACCAGTGGGCCCGGAGAGATAGCACAATGGCATTTGCCTTGCAAGCAGCCGATCCAGGACCAAAGGTGGTTGGCTGGAATCCCGGCGTCCCATATAGTCCTCCGTGCCTGCCAGGAGCTATTTCTGAGCAGACAGCCAGGAGTAACCCCTGAGCACCGCCGGGTGTGGCCCAAAAACCGAAAAAAAGAAAGAAAGGAAGGAAGGAAGGAAGGAAGGAAGGAAGGAAGGAAGGAAGGAAGGAAGGAAGGAAGGAAGGAAGGAAGGAAGGAAGGAAGGAAGGAAGGAAGGAAGGAAGGAAGGAAGGAAGGAAGGAAGAAAGGAAAGAAAGAAAGAAAGAAAGAAAGAAAGAAAGAAAGAAAGAAAGAAAGAAAGAAAGAAAGAAAGAAAGAAAGAAAGAAAGAAAGAAAGAAAGAAAGAAAGAAAGAAAGAAAGAAAGAAAGAAAGAAAGAAAGAAAGAAAGAAAGAAAGAAAGAAAGAAAGAAAGAAAGAAAGAAAGAAAGAAAGAAAGAAAAGAAAACCCACCAGCAATCTTCACTCAGTGCAGGCTTTGGTAACAGAGAAATGGGGTATCTTTCAGGAGCAGCTGCATGGGTGAAACTAGATGACTGCAGTAAACACCTTGTGGTGCTGGGGATGCAGTAGGTGTGTGGTGAATTCCAGTGGCTCTGTCCTCACCTCACCCCAGGTCCTAGTAGTTCGTTTTTTTCCCTCTTGTAGCTGCTCCAGCTGCTCAGCACTGTGGCTGGAGGCAGTCAGTATTTATCTACCGAACTGGAATTATTCACATTGGCATTGGGAGTGGTGATAGAGAAGATAGCAGTTTTTTTTTTGTTTGTTTTATGTTTTATTTTGTTTCTTTTTGCTTTTTTTTTTTTTGGTCACACCCAGTGGCGCTTAAGGATTACTCCTGGCTCTGCACTCAGAAATTGCTCCTGGCAGGCATGGGGAATCATATGGGATGCCGGGATTCGAACCACCATCTGTCCTGGATTGACTGCGTGCAAGGCAAACACCCTACTGCTGTGCTCTCTCTCTGGCCCCTTTATTTTGTTTCTTAGCTCAAAGCATTTCCTCCTGCCAGTGATACCAAGTAGGAGGGCCCGATGCATGCTGTGCCCTTTCCAGTTCATCAGCCTCACCTGCATGGCAAGACAGCTGCTCTTCTGGGACCCCCAGTTCACACAGCAATGGCAAGGTAGCTTAAACATATGTTCCATTTCAGGCTGTTGTCCAGGCAAGTTAAAAGCAGTGGAGCTGAATGGGAAAGAGGTGGGGACTCCTAGATTTCAGGCTGCAGCACCCACATATACCAGGTCTTGTGTGCTGAGCATGGCAATGTTTGCTGGCAGACCATTAAGCTGTGGATCAGACTTGTGCCCAGAGTGGGCTGAGCATATCAGCATGGTTGAGGTGTAGGGCGGGGATCCCAGATGCGGGAGGGTTGGGGTCCACTATACAGAGGCCCCAGGGCCCTCATGTTTACCCTGTTACTAGGAGAAAGGAGTTGCTCTGCTGGCAATAGTGAATCAGATGCATTTAGAAGCTTCTAGAGCTCAAACACTTCAAGGGTCTCCTTCACATCTGGCCAGTATGGATCCTCAGGCTTCCTTTCTTTTCTACCTTTTCTACTAGAGACTTCAAGGGAAACAGTGATAGGTTGGTTGATGTGGGTGGGGGTTAATTTCACACAATGCCCAGCACCCCAAGGACATCTGCTTGCACCTCCTTGCTCCCTTCAAAGGTCGAGCAGCCCAGGGAGATCAAAAAACTATCCAAGGTCACACATAGGACATTTTATCTGGTCTTTGGTCTGGCTCTGGGGGAGAAGGGGACAGATAGTAAAGTTATGAGAGCCGAAGGGTTGCTGGCACTCAGTCCTGGACTCACATGTGAGGTCAAAGCAGCTGGACACGATGTCTGTAGGCTGGGATGCCGCTAGGGACTTGCAGTAAGTAGCTCCTTTTGCCCCTTCTTGGTCTGCTTTCCTCTGGAATAAAGGGCCCAGGCCCCTGCAGAGTTTCTAGAAAGATGAAGTGACCAAGCACAAAGCAGGAAGGTGCATAATAGACTCAGGAAAGGGATTGCATCCTGAGTGTGGGGTGCAGACTAAGGGAAAGCTCCATGAGCTGATTCCTTTCTGAGGGTACCCTGTTCTAGAGATTGTACTTTTCTGAGCCTCTGCTCCCATCTCTGTGCTTCAGGTCATAAAGAGGAACTTGGAGTGCTAAGTCAGGCCAGGGCTCATGCCTGTGAGGAATCTCAGAAATTATGAAGTCCCACTTTCTCCTCTCAGAGGGGAGGATATGAAGGCTGCTGCACCTGATATGCCCTCTGAGACAACTGATTGAGCTCACTTAACACTCAAAGAGCAGATTTGGCCCCAAGAGATAATACAGTGACTAGGACATTTACTTGGCAAAGGGCTGACCTGGGTTTAATCCCCTGCATGCAATATGGTCTCATGAGCACCTCCCAAGAATCATCCCTGGATGCAGAATTAGGAGTAAGACCTGAGAACCAGAGAACCACTCGGTGTGGGGAAAGAAAAGAAGAAGGAAGGAAGAAAGGAAGGAAGGAAGGAAGGAAGGAAGGAAGGAAGGAAGGAAGGAAGGAAGGAAGGAAGGAAGGAAGGAAGGAAGGAAGGGAGGGAGGGAGGAAGGAAGGGAAGAAGGAAGGGAGGAAGGAAGGAAGGGAGGAAGGAAGGAAGGGAGGAAGGAAGGAAGGAAGAAGAAAGAAAGAAAGAAAGAAAGAAAGAAAGAAAGAAAGAAAGAAAGAAAGAAAGAAAGAAAGAAAGAAAGAAAGAAAGAAAGAAGGAAAGAAAGAAAGAAAGAAAGAAAGAGAAAGAAAGAGAGAAAGAAAGAAAGAAAGATGGGGCCAGAGAGATAGCACAGCAGTGTTTGCCTTGCAAGCAGCCGATCCAGGACCTAAGGTGGTTGGTTCTAATCCCGGCGTCCCATATGGTCCCCCATGCCTGCCAGGAGCTATTTCTGAGCAGATAGCCAGGAGTAACCCCTGAGCGCCACTGGGTGTGGCCCAAAAACCAAAAACCAAAAAAAAAAAAAAAGAAGAAAGAAGGAAGGAAGGAAGGAAGGAAGGAAGGAAGGAAGGAAGGAAGGAAGGAAGGAAGGAAGGAAGGAAGGAAGGAAGGAAGGAAGGAAGGAAAGGAAGGAAGGAAGGGAGAAAGAAGAATCAAGAGAAATAAAAGAGAAAAAGAAGAAGAAAGAAAGAAAGAAAGAAAGAAAGAAAGAAAGAAAGAAAGAAAGAAAGAAAGAAAGAAAGAAAGAAAGAAAGAAAGAAAGAAAGAAAGAAAGAAAGAAAGAAAAGGAAGGAAGGAAGGAAGGAAGGAAAGAAGAATGAAAGAAAAGAAAGGAAGGAAGGAAGGAAAGAAGGAAGAATGAAAGGAAAGAGAAAGAATAAAAGGAAGGGAGGAGGCTGGAGAGATAGCACATCAAGTAGGGCATTTGCCTTGCATATGGTGGACTGGTGTTCAATCCCTGGCAATCTAAATGGTTCCCTGTGCTTGCCAGGAGTAATTTTAGTTGAAGAGCAGGGTCAGGAGTATCCCTTGAATACCACTGGATGTGATCCATTTGAAAAAAAAAAAAAAGGAAGGAAGGAAGAAAGAAAGTAAGTGAAAGAACAGATCCCAGAACCTTTTGACCGTTTTTTCGTTCTCTTAAAAACTAAAGAAGTTTCAAAAAACAAACTAACAAAACCTAGAGAAGTTTCCATGAGGAAGATGTTGTCCTTAGGCTGGAAAGGGACATCTTAGTCATCATGAAGATGAAGTGTGCTCGAAACAAACATACTTTATCCAAAACAATACCTACATTCCAGGATCACCCCATAAGTTTTAGCTACTTTTTTACTGTGTCTGTATCCAACCCAGCCTGAAAGTGTTTAGGTACTGCCAATTCTTAATCCTGAGTCACTAAAACCATTATTCCAGAAATCTAGAATTCCACAGGCTTCTACTCTGTCATCTGTCACCAGTCAATGGATTTCCAGCCTCAGTTGGAAAATCAAAGGAGAGGAAAAAATCTTACAAAGGCTCAAAAGAAGGTAGGGGTTCGTCACCCCTGGGGGCCTCCCTCTGGTACCTGCTTCCTCTATCAGGTTTTAGTTTGAAAAATTAGGTAAAATTCAAAGTTTAAACCCATTTCCTTATCCTGGACCTCCACAACCAAGCCCCCTTCAGAGTCCCACCCAACCTTTGTGATCATCTTTGTTTGGGGACAAGAAAGGGGTCCTGGATATAGTGTGTTAGCCCCACATTACCCAGGTGAGGTTCTCATGGCAGGATAGAGCCTGGAGATCTGAGAAACTGAGCTGGCATGAGTTGGTGTGGAGTTTCCCCTCTGTCTTCCTCCCTCAGACACATCACAATAGGTCATAGTGGTTAGCATAGTTGCCTAGCACCAAGTTCTCAATAGGACTGAGGGGTCTGAAATGGGAACCCTTACTTCAAACTAAAAGGTCAAAGAAATTAGGGCTCAAGTAAAAAGACAGTGATAGTACAGTGGGTAGAATGTTTGCCTTGCACACAGTTAACCTGGACTCGGTCCCTAGTATCCCATATGGTCCCTCAAGCAATGCATGTAGTGATTCCTGAATGCAGAGCTAGGCGTAACCCTTCAGCATTGCTGAGTGTGGCCCCAAAACAAAAATAAAACAAAATAGGAATGAAAATAGACACCCTACTATATGGGAGAAGATAATTGCATTCCATTGACCAAGGGCAAATAACCAAGATACATAAAGAACTTAGAACTCAACAATAAGATAACCTAATAACCCCAGGAAAAAGTGGGGGAAAGAGGAAATAGTCACTTCCCTGAAGAGGACATTGGGATGGCCAATAGTCATATGGAAAGATGTTCATTGTCACTTATCATCAGAGAAACTTAAACAAAACAATGATGAGTTATCTAACAGCTGTGAGAATAGGGCAGATACTAAAAATATTGGAAACAACAACTGTTGGTGGTGATGTAGTGAGGAAGAAACCTCCCTCAGTGTTGGTAGGAATGCCATCTGGCTCATCAAAAAAATAAGACAAGAGCTTCCGTATGACTCACCAATTTCACATCTTGGCACCTACACATTCCAAATGCAAAAATATTAATTCAAAAGGAAATATACACACTTATGAGCATTATAGCATTGAATACAAGAACCAGGAAACAACCCAAATATCCAACTATGGATAAATGGGTAAATAATTTAATATATATGTAAATATACACACATAATAGAATATTATGCAGCTGTAAGAAAAGGTGAAATCGGGGCTGGAGAAATAGTATGGAGGTAGGGTGTTTGCCATGCATGCAGAAAGAAGGTGGTTTGAATCCTGGCATCCCATATGGTCCTCTAAGCCAGCCAGGAGTGATTTCTGAGCATAGAGCCAGGAGTAACCCCTGAGCGCTGTTGAATGTGACCCCCCAAAAAAAGAAAAAAAAAAGATGAAATCTTTTCACTGAAATTTGGACGAACAGGAGTGCATTATGGTAAATGAAAGAAGTCTGAGGTAAAAGGCTAAACTCTGGAGGATCTTATCCAACTGTGACATACATAGATAAGTTCCAGATGGTGCACTTATAGTGACAGATGATAAGAAAGCCTCAGCCCTGGATTACAGAAGTGAAACTATTAAGAGGAAAGGAAGAGAGAAGTAGACTAGGAAATAACCTGAGGACAGTGATGGGCAGTCCTGAGCTCATGAGTGGTGGTGAGGTGTGGTCATTGTTACATCACAACTGTTAACACTATTGTTAACCAGGTTGCCTAAACTATAAAAACAAAGATAATTTTGTTTAATCAAATAAAATCTGAGGCCTTAGCCAGAATAATAGTACAGCCTTGTATATGATCAATCTGGGTTCCATCTTCAGCATCCCACATGGTCTCAAGTTTGCCAGAAGAAATTCCTGAGTGCAGAGCCAGGAGTAACCCCTGAGCACTGGCAGATGTGGTCCCCAAACAAACAAACAAACAAACAAAAATCAAGTTTGAGTGCTCTGGAGCTGGGCAGAGATTTGCTTAGTATGTGCCAGGGTCCCTGGTACTGAGAGTAACTGAGACCCAGGAAAAGGCCAGAATCAGAGACATGTGGCCTCAGTGGTAATGCTGGCTTGGGGGATCAGGCCTGTGTTCCCTTGCCTTCTTCCACAGGTGTCTGGAGTCCAATAAAAGAGTGAACCATACATGTTTTTATTCTGACCTCACATGCTCAATATTGTTCTGGTCCAGCCCTGTTAATCCCTGCAATTATGTATTTTAAATCCAGAATTGCTTGACTTTGGAGGCTTAAAAATATGTTGTTCCATATTTTGCTTGTATGTTTACTCTTGTGCGTTGCCTTACTATTTACCAATACTTTTTTCCCAGGTGAGCTTACTTAATGCTCTTACCCATGGGCTTGGGTCCCACATGTCAACAAAAGCCACATTGGCCACCATAAGGTGAGACTTAATTTGTGTGGTGGCAAAATGAAATGACAAAGCACCATTGCAAAATCCAGAGACATCTTTCGAAGGGAAGCCCTCTATACTTACACATACACACACACACACACACACACACACACACACACACACACACACACACACACACACAAATCTGGAAGCTCTGGTCATACTGAAGCCACTGGCCTCAATTCTGCAGTTCAGCTCATCTTGCTTAGTTCTCAGCATTATGCTTTTCATTGAGGCTTCTACACTCAAGGAAGTGAGAAAGTCGCCTGGACCTTCATTAGCCTTCATTATCCTGGGAGAATTTCTGCTGGGGCAAAAGCTGGGCCTCAAGGAAAGCAATACAGAGACTGGGATATATGAGGAAAAGGGCGAGGATGGAACCTAGTAGCAATAGTTATTTCCTGAAAGCAACTTCAGCAAAGCTCAACACCTGTGACTTCAGTCCTGGCTGGTGGGCTAACTCATTAGTAAGCAGCATGTGTCCTTGGCCAAGTACTTCCCCACTTGGGGTGTGATTCCCCTTGAGAAATGAGGACTTTGGTCTGGGGGCAATGAATGCACTCTGCTCAGACAGTCTTCAGGATGTCTTCTCTGGCCTATAATTTCCTATTTTTTAATAGCATGGGAGAACACCCCAAGCTATACTGGCGCCCGCTGATCACTGACTTGGTGGCCGGATCACTTATGAAGGCCATAAGTCCTGGGAACAGAGAAGCAAAATCAAATCTTGGTGAAAATCATAGGCTCTCCACAGCACAGGGTTTGATTAAAGCCCCAGTTTACTGGTAGCATTCCAGGATGCAGTTTTTTTATGCTAGTTTCAGTCTAGCTAGAAGAACTGAATTGACAGTTCTTTGTTGCATGTTGCTGATAGCTAGCAGGGGTGACTGAGCCCCACTTCCTAAGAAAATAAGAAGTAGTAATTGTTTAAATAGTGCCAGACTGTTTCTAGAGCAGACTTTCATGGCCACCATTAACAAGTAGCTCTGATTGCTGCTTTGGGAACTATCAGAAACTTAGAAAGAGGGCTGCAAAGAGCTCAGGTCTTCGATATGGTAAACCCTCGTTCAACTCCAGGCACTGCATTTGACTCCCTGAACACGGAAGGAAGGAAGGAAGGAAGGAAGGAAGGAAGGAAGGAAGGAAGGAAGGAAGGAAGGAAGGAAGGAAGGAAGGAAGGAAGGAAGGAAGGAAGGAAGGAGGAGAGGGAGGGAGGGAGGGAGGGAGGGAGGGAGGGAGGGAGGGAGGGAGGGAGGGAGGGAGGGAGGGAGAGAGGAAGGGGAGGGAGAGAGGAAGGGGAAGGAGGGAGGGAGGAAGGGGAGGGAGGGAGGGAGGGGAGGAAGGAGGGAGAGAGAGAGGAAGGGGAGGAAGGGAGGGAGGGAGGGAGGGGAGGAGGGAGGGAGGGGAGGAGGGAAGAGGGAAAGAAGAAAGGAGGAGGAAAAGAAGGAAGGAAGGAAAGGAAGGAAGGAGGGAAGGAAGGAGGGAAGGAAGGGAGAAAGGAAGGGAGGAAGGAAGGGAAGAAGAAAAGGAAGGAAGGAGGGAAGGGAGGAGGAAAGGGAGGAGGGAAGGGAAGAAGGAAGGGAGAAAGGAAGGGAGGAAGGAAGGAGAGGAAGGAAGGGAGGGAGGGAAGGAAGAAGGAAGGAAGAAAAGGAGGGGGAGGGAGGAAGGGAGGGAAGGAGAAAGAAAAGAAGGAAGGGAGGAAGGGAAGGAAGGAGGAAAGGAGGAGTGGAGGGAGAGAGGAAAGAATGATGGAAGGGAGGGAAGAAGGGATAAAGGGAGGGAGGGAGGGAGAACGGAGGGGAGGAAGAGAGGGAGGGAAGAAAGAAGGAAGGAAGGGAGGGAGAGAGCGAAGGAAGGAAAGGAGGAAGGGAGGGAAGGAAGAAAAGAAGGAAAGAAGAAAGGAAGGGAGGCTGGAGCAGTGGCGCTATTGGCAAGGCATCTGTCTTGCAAGTGCTAACCTAGGAGGAACCGCAGTTCAATCTCCTGGAGTTCCATATGGCCCCCCAAGCCAGGAGCGATTTCTGAGCGCATCGCCAGGGGGAAGCCCTGAGCATCACCGGGTGTGGCCCAAAAAACCAAAAACCAAAAACCAAACAAAAGCCAAAAAAAAAAAAAAAAAAGGAAGGGAGAGTGGGAGTTATGAGAGTTGTTTTTAAGGTGATTTGTCCAGGGCTGGAGAGGAAGCACAGCGGTAGGTTGTTTGCCTTGCACCCAGCCAACTGGGCATCCCTTATGATCCCCTGAGCCTGCCAGGAGCGATTTTTGAGCATAGAACCAGTAGTAACCACTGCTGGGTGTGGCCCAAAAACAAACAAAAAAAGGTGATTTGCTCAGCCCAGGTTCACAAGAGGGGAAGCCAGAATTAAATCTGCTCTTGGTGCACCATACAGATGCAGACTCCTAAATTAAAAATACATAATTTTAATACATTTTAATGAGCTTTTTAGGTTAGTATTAGATACAAGTCTTAAAATGACTATAACTTTCTTTTTTATTACTTAAGGCAGTCATTGTAGAAGCTGGAAAAGGTGAAATAAAATGTAAAAATCAAACTAACAAAAAAATTTTTTAATGTTGCACTAAATAGACACTGCCACTGTCAAGCCTGTGATTTATTTCTGTTCTTTGTAATACTTTTCCTTAGTTTATTTTTTTTAATTTTAGGCCTGATGATTTATAATACTATTAATGATTGGGTTTTATACATAAAATGTTTGAACACCACCCCTTCCACCTGTGTCCCCCTCACATCCCACTCACCCAATCTTTCACTTGTTGAAACCATAGTCTCCCTCTAGTTTTAAATTGTATCTCTTTAAATGACATTTCACCATAAATGCCTTGCAGGGTTGGACTGTAGCTAGCAGTGAGCGTGTGAAGGGGGAATTTTGAACTAAAGGCTTAGTCTGGGAAAAGGTGTGGGGACAATGAAACCCAGGGTGTACTCTGGAAACAGTGAGTAATTCTTTGAGGCTACACTTGTGACTGTGATGAGCTGAGGTTTGGCAAGAAAAAGGAGGAGGAGGAGGGAGTGGGGAGGGAGGGAGGGAGGGAGGGAGAGAGAGAGAGAGAGAGAGAGAGAGAGAGAGAGAGAGAGAGAGAGAGAGAGAGAGAGAGAGAGAGAGAGAGAGAGAGAGCGAGCACTTCTTTTATGTCAAATAGTGGAGATTCTTTTTTTTTTTTTTTTTTTTTTTTGGTTTTTGGGCCACACACGTTTGATGCTCAGGGGTTACTCCTGGCTATGCGCTCAGAAGTCGCTCCTGGCTTGGGGGGACCATATGGGACTCCGGGGGATCGAACCACGGTCAGTCCTAGCGCTTGCAAGGCAGACACCTTATCTCTAGGGCCACCTTCCCGGCCCCAGTGGAGATTCTTGATTCTTAGCACAGTTGCTAAGGAATCTATTCTTTTTTCATTTAATAACACTTTACATTGTATATATTTATAAAAACACAGTAAGAGGGCCAGAGCGATAGCACAGCCGCAGGGTGTTTGCCTTGCAAGTAGCTGACCCAGGACAGACAGCGGGTTCCATCCCCCAGCATCCCATATGGTCCCCCAAGCCAGGAGCAATTTCTAAGCGCATAGCCAGGAGTAGTCCCTGAGCTTCACCAGGTGTGGCCCAAAAAAAAAAAAAAAAAAAAAAAAAAAAAAAAAAAAAAAAAAAACCACAAATAAAAATAAGCATTTAGGCATAATTTACAACTGCCTGAAAATAATAATTATTATTAATGTTTTGATTCATACATTACCTTCCCCCTAGAACCCCATTCTATATACTATTTCTTCTTTTTCCCTCTTAACTGGGACAAAAAAACACATATTACAAAAAAGCCTTCTGCAGTTATGATTCTAAACACTTTAGGCACTGGAGATCTACTTTTAAACAAACTCCATCCAGAAACTTCAAAAGCTAAGAGAGCTGACAGTGTGTCATCGCTGTGATGGGACCCTAGTGGGTTGCTGCCTCCTACCTGACCCCCGGGACACCCGACTACTTCTGCTTTTGCACAATGTAAGCTCACGGCTGCCTGGTTTGAATGCATCAATATCTATTTCAACAGTCGGCTCCGTCCTTCCAATTTTCCCTTTGTAAATGGATACCACATTCTTGAGGAACATCCCATAATTATTTCCCCGTGAAGTTTTTTGAACATGGGTGTGACATAATCAGAGCTATTAGAGTACATGCCAAATACAGTAAAATCTTACTTCACTGGAATTCAGCTAACCACAATCCTTAATTAACCCATTTTCTTTTACTCATCTTTGGGAAGCATAAAGGAAACTGTCTGCCTCTCTCAAATCTTTCCTCCCTCTTTCTCTCTCAGACACACACAGAATTAGGAAATACAGATAAACTGAACAAAGCCACGTAATAACTATATTCTGAAAATTGCATCGCTGAGAGCAATTAAAGATGAATATAGGTAGTGAGTTCTACCATACTTAGGAACTGGAAGACATCGTATTGTTAAAATTTCAGTTGCCCTCCCCACATCAAGCTATATATTAAATAAAATAACATTCAAAATATTAGCAAAGTTTTTTTGAGAAACTGTAGTAAGCAAGTTAAAATGTATGCAAAAATGTAAATCCATAGACTAGTAAAAATAATATTTAATGAAAGACCAATAACATAGATGTCAAATGAGTCAAAGGGCAAAAGGTAAACACCAGGTGAGCTCACTCATTTGCAGAATATAAGGAAACAAAGCAGAGGATTAGACAACTTCCAGTGGCAACAACTCTGAGAGACAGTCCAGAGAACTTGATGTAAAGGTACTGGGAAGGGGACTGTGGGATAAAGGTGGGAGGCCCCTAGTACTAGAGTGGTAGGTATAGGACTGTAACCCCACACACGTTCAATAATATTGGTTACGTTGTTTAAAAAAATAGGTAAATCATTAAAAGAACAAAAATTAGGGATAATATAGGAAGATTTAGATTTTTCTTGGCTTAAGACAGTTGATAGGGGCTGGAGCGGTGATGCAGGTGGTAGGGCATTTGCCTCGAACACACTAACCTAGGATGGACTGTGGTTCGATCCCCTGGCATCTCATATGGTCCCCTAAGCGAGCAATTTCTGAGCGCATAGTCAGGAGTAACTCCTGAGCATCACCGGTGTTGCCCAAAAACAAACAAACAAAACAAAACAAAACAAAACAAAAAAAAAGGCCTTTGATAAAATTTATAGTAATAAAGATAATATGATGTTTCAGTAAAACTTGATCAACAGAATCAATAGAAAGTCCAGAAATAGACACACGTATAGGCTCAACTGATTTTCAGCAAAGTTGTTCAAACAGTTAAGTAGGAGAAAGGATAGTGTTTTCAATGAAAGGTTCTAGAAAAATTGATTTGCTAAATGTGCAAAAATGAGCTGAAATTATAAATCACTTTTTTTTTTTTCAAAACAAAAGGAGAAAATCTTAGTGATCCTTGGTTAGGCAAATATTTTATTTTTGACAATTTATTTTTACAAACAAGACAAGCAAACATTAAAAAAACGCTAACTTAAGCATCATATAATCAAAATTATCTACTCTTTGAAAGCACAATTAAGAAAATTAAAAGGCAAATTAAAAATTCAGAAGTACCTTTCCTCGCGGCTTCTGCGCTCGCAAGCATGGTGAACGTCCCGAAAACCTGCCGGACATTTTGTAAGAAATGTGGGAAGCATCAGCCCCACAAAGTCACACAATACAAGAAAGGCAAGGATTCTCTGTATGCCCAGGGAAAGCGGCGTTATGATCGGAAACAGAGTGGTTATGGAGGGCAGACTAAGCCAATTTTCCGGAAAAAGGCAAAAACTACAAAGAAGATTGTGTTGAGGCTTGAGTGTGTTGAGCCCAACTGCAGATCTAAGAGAATGCTGGCCATTAAGAGATGCAAGCATTTTGAACTGGGGGGAGATAAAAAGAGAAAGGGACAAGTGATCCAGTTTTAAACATCTTTTATGCAGACAGATCAAGAATTGGTATTTGAGGGCAATGTATCATGAATAAAGTTTAATTGAGTGAAAAAAAAAATTGAGAAGTAGGGGCCAGAGAGATAGCATGAAGGTAAGGCATTTGCCTTGCAATCCCGGCCTGGTAGGGGCGATTTCTGAGCACAGAGCTAGGAGTAACTCCTGAGCGCTGCTAGGTGTTACCCAAAAACCAAAAACCAAAATAAATAAATAAATAAATAAATAAAAAAAATTGAGAAGTATATTTATAAAATATGCACAGTAAAAAGGTTTGCTATATTCATAACAAAAATACAAAAAAATTAACAAGAAAATTAAAATTCAGCACAAGATTTGAACAGATATCTTATCAAAATAAAATATATTGGGACCAAATAAGCAACAAAAAGGTGCTCAATATAATCATTTTAATAAATTTAAACCACTCAGGAGATATCACCACAAAGAAGTGGAGAAAATGTAAAAGACTGAAAATGGCAAGTGTTGACGAGAACAGAGTAATAGGAAATCTTACCCATAGTGGCATGCAAAAATTTGAAAAACAAGGTAACATTCACTTATAAAGTTACTTATAAAATATATTTACTACCTGATCTAGAAATTCCACTAGTGGATATTTTCAAGTGAATTGAAAATGAATGTCTAGCCAACCTAATATATGAATTTTCAGAGATATTTGGTTCAGAGTAACTGAAACCTGAAAACAGCCCAAATGCCCACAAACTGATGAAAAAATGAATAAATAAATGAATTAATGAATAAATAAATAAATAAAAATGGAACACTACTCAGCAATTTATAGACATAAACTGTAGTTATTGCCCACACAAGAGAAAACATGAGCAAACCACAAAAGCTAAGTTGTGAACAAAACCTTACTTCCAAAGACTATTCACCACATGCATAAGTTTCTCTTGAAGCTTTAGAAAAGGTTTTCTAGAGAAATAGAGCTGGGGCTAGAACGATACCACAATGGGTAGGGCATTTGACTTGCATGCGGCTGACCTGGGTTTAATTCCCAGCATCCCATATGGTCCCTCTGAGTGCAGAGCCTGGAATAACTCCTGAGTGCCACCATGTGTAGCCCAAAAACAAAAACAAAAAGAAAGAAGAAAAAAAAAAGAAAGAAAGAAAGATAGAAAAGAGCTATCTGTCATATATTTAGAGCAGAATTTCTTTTTTTTTTTTGGGGGGGGGTGTCACACCCGGCAGTTACTCCTGGCTCTACGCTCAGAAATCGCTCGTTGCAGGCTGGGGGTTCATATGGGATGCCAGGATTCAAAGCACCATCCTTCTGTATGCAAGGCAAATACCCTACCTCCAGGCTATCTCTCTGATTCCAGCAGAACTTCTTAAACTTTTCCACTTGTGAGTCCCTTTCAGTCAAAAAATTTTTACTCACTTCCAGTTACATAGGTATATAAAGAAGATATACAGATCATTTATTGAGGAGAAAAAACAAGAATCTATTTTAAACAATGATTTTAAAGTTTAAGAAGTTAGATCTAGGCAGGTGTCGGCAACCTGCGGCTCCGGAGCCGCATGCGGCTCTTTTGAAGGCTTGCCGCGGCTCCGGAGCCGATGTCAGAAAAAAAAAATACTGCTTTAATCTCAGCTCCGCTTCTCTCCGCTATATCTATAGCAGTGAGGCGGAGCTGAGGAGCGGAGCCAATGGAGGCAGCCGTACCTGGTGACGTATATAGCATTAAGGTAAGAAACAATATATGCAGTGTTATATTTGTTTTAAATGTTGCAATGGTTTTGCGGCTCCCAGTTTCCTTCGGAAACGGGTCCAAGTGGCTCTTTATGTCTGAAAGGTTGCAGACCCCTGATTCTAGAGGAATTGAGAGAAAATTAGTGATGGCTAAAGATAAAGGGCTGGAGCTGGAGAGTGAGTCCAATATCCTAAGTCATGTTTTTGGTCATGGCTCGACTTATGTATAATATGTCAAAAATCTTAGGATTTAGGACACTGGAGAGTGAATACAAAAGTTAAGGTGTTTGTTTGCCCTTACATACTGCTGACCTTGTTCTAATTATCAGCATGGCCTATGGTTTACTGAATACCACCAGGAGTGATCCTTGAGCAGCAGCCATGTATGGGCCAGAATAAAAAACAAAACAAAAAAGAAAAACCCAATTCCCCAACAAAATTCATAATGAATACTTAAAATGGGTACATTTACAAAGATTGATGAGCACAGTTAGAGAAATGACTACACCAACTCTTAACATATTGGTAGTAAAGGAAATAGAATGTCTGTCTGGAAGACAAGCAGGGGATGGGGGAGGAGGAAGATGGGGCATTGGTGGTGGGAAGGTTGCACTGGTGAAGAAGGAGTGTACTTTTTTATGACTGAAACCCAACTACAAACATGTTTATAATCATGGCACTTAAATTTTTAAAAATATGATCAATTTTATTGTAAAACGTAAATTTGGAATCAGTGCCATCAACTTTGGGGGGTTCATTCTTCTAGAAACATAGAACAGTTTAGAACTGCAACGTCTGCTCATGTCAAGAAGTTTGTGATATTTTTCTTGCTATTTTGAGAGAAAAGAAGTGGGAACATTTGTTCCCTTCTGTTTCAAACTTACATTATAAACCAGGAAGAAGGGTCCCAGACCCAGTACCCAATAGGTATGTGTGCTACCGCTTCCACTCTCTCCTATACCCTCCCATGCTGAGACATTACTGTGTTCCCACAGGATAAGTAATCAGAGCCTCCATCACCTCTTTCCCTTTCCTGTCCCCTCAAGTAGTTATACAAAATATTAGTTATATCGATAGTCAAATATGTTATTCTGCTAATGTCAATGCACTAGAGAATCAAGATAGCTTATGCCAACCAACATTCTGATCTACCCTTTGCTTTCACCGACCTCTTTCATTTCCTTCATTTACTTGAATTCTTATACACCCATCACTAATGCTTCCTAGTGACTCAATGAAATTTTCCTCACTTCTGTCATTAGTCCTTTCATAATCCCAAAGAGACCATTGTCATCTTCTTTCTCTACCACCTTTCTCTCAATACCTTCATTATAGCTTTGCAACTTAGAATGAGTTGGAATGCTGGATGCCCAGATGCCCTGACATTGTTGAGTCCTATGTTTTGGATCCCATGTCTTCTTTTCTCAGTTTACTTTCTTAATTTGTTGCATGGTTTCCTCCAAAAACTGCTGTTTCTAATTGTGTTTCCTTCTCCCATTGGCCCATCTTAACTTTGTCTTTCATTATCAGTGCTCTCATTTCCTTATTCTATGTAGACTTAAACCTTTTTTATTTTACTCTCATTTTCATGGGGGTTGTTGGAGGGAGAAAATACATAGCTTAATCTGGCCTGTGTTACTTTAATTACAAGAGATTAAATTAGATTTAGAGTTAGTCTTCCCTATTGTCTCTCAAGGCACTGTTCTGTCTGGATTTCAATTTCCTTATTTATAAAATGGTGGAGTGTTATACTAGATAAACTTTGATTTTTATTTAATCTTGCAGGGGTGAGAGTGAAAGGTATCTTGGGGCCACATCTGGTGGTGTTTAGGACTTATTCTGGGTTCTATTCCCAGGGATTGATCCTTGTGATACTCAGGGGGACCATAAATGATGCTGGGAATCAAACTCTAGTTGGCTATATGCATGGCAAGAGCCTTACCCACTGTGCTATTTTTCCAATCCCACAGATAAATTTTTAAAAAAGATTTTATATTGAAATGGTATATTTCAAGAAACCAGAACTTCTTCTCCCTGACTACTTTATTTCTTGGTCTTTTTGATGCTATTACCTCCTTGGAGCTCAGTGATTTTTGAACCTGGGCTTCATTGTATTGGGACTGCATAAATTAGGCATCTAGATCTGGCCACCTAGTTACTGGTGACCACATGACGGGGATGTCATCTTTCAAGGACTTGACTACCCACAGGAGTCTCCCAGATCCTGTGGTTCTGTTAATTTACTTGCTGGAAGGCTGGGAGGGGCAAAACCATGTCTGCCCCAAAAGTAAAAATGGATAAACCAGCCCCCAACTGGTTCTGCAACTTGCCTGAGATCTTATCACTGAAGAGTTTGGGAAACTCCTATGCTATTTAAGCCACACGCTGAGTACCTCACACATCTTAGATGGTTGTTTGCCTTCGGTTTAATTGGACCTGTGCCTTCTGGCTATTGATGTCTTTTGACAACTCAATTTTGCATCCAGAGGACTTAATTCCTTCATCCACTCATTACTAAAGAAATGTTTATGAAGCACTTACATTGTGAAAAGAGGAAGACATAAATTAAGACACCTGCCCCCACCAGACCCCTGCTGCCTATTTACTGGCCACATGACCTGATTTGACGCCTGAGTCTCAAATGCCACTCTTATTCAATGAGAGAAAGATGACCTCTTGACCTCCGTGAGGACAAACTGTGATGAAGGGGCCTGGCACAGTGGCTGACACATGTATGCCCAGCAAATGGGATTCCTTTATTTGATTAGTTATTTTACTATGGGACTGTGCTCAGGGTTTACTCCTTGCTTTTATTCCAGGGTCACTCCTGGCAGTGTTCAGAGAACCCCATCCTAATGCTTGGGATCAAACTAGGGTTGGTCAGATGCAAAGTAAGCACCTGACCCCCTGTACTATCTTTCTGGTCATAGGATTCCTTTAGCCTTCTCCCAGCACTATACAACCCACATGAAGTCTCAACTTTAGTCACAGATAGCGCTGTCATGGTCAGAGCATAGTACGATAGGTGCACTCGGAGTGTCTATTTATCCATCCATCTATACAGTATCCATCCATCCTTGATTGTCTTTTCCTGAAGAAACATTGATGGGCATCCAGGCAGAAAGGCATCTCCTGCATCTGAGGGGTATCAAGGTTGGTGTTTGCTGCCTGGATAAACTTGTGCTTTGTGATCAGCATTTAATAGGTTTCCAGAAAGCTTTGAAGATAATGATATGTCTCCCTTCCCTTTCAACTGATGATCTTGCTGTGATACACTTACATTTGTAATAATGAAATTTCAAGTCTCCTCCAAGGAGCCAAGACTTACTCTTATCTTCAAGGAAAACAAAACCTCAAAAGCCTACTTGTGAAAAATAAGCCTGTGAGAGGAGAGGTACAGGACTATACCCTTTAATAGGTCTCCTCTAGAGTACTGTCTGTCCTGTGAGATGGTTGGCAGATAGCCTGGGAATACCTCCTGTGACCTCTGGGGCCTGCCTCATACTTTTGGCAAAGCCCTCACACATTCACCATCCAGTTTGTGCTTGATAATCTTGGGTGGCAAAGCTACCTCCACAGGAGGATGCTGAGAAAACACAGACTCAGAGGATTGACTTGTTCTGGTCACAACCAGAAGGTATTAGGGTCAGGATGAAGTCTGTATTCTGGGTGGCCAGAGTTTTACTTTGTTGACTTCTTCAAACAATAGATATTTTCACACTTGCTAGAATGGGCTCAGCTCAGTATATGGCTGAGTTGTCTTGGCTCCAAATCCTGAGATAATGGCTTTCTTTAGGGTTGGGATGCTGCATCGAGTCTAGCTGGAATGCAACTAGAGGTGGGAGACCATGGCTCCAGCCATGTTCCTGAAATTCCCATGTCATATAAGAATGAGCAGCAGTGACCCATCAGGGTTCAGAACTTTTCCCCTCAGCCCTTCAGGACTTTGCTCCTGAAATTCCCTCTCTTCAATGCCATATTTGTTTGCCCCTCCAGAAATATTTGAATAGTAGGGATTCCTATTACATACTCCCATCTTTTCTATAGTAGCCTAAAATCCCCACAAATTAATTATAATGTAACTTATTAAAACCTTTGTAGTCTTTACAACTGAGAAGAACTTCAATGGGTTGTTTATACAGATGATGATGTTGTGATGATGATTAGTTTGGGGTTCAAATTCATGTTCAAGATTACTCCTGATATTGTGTTCAGGGATCATTACTAGTGGAGATCAGGGGACCACTGAGCACCAAACCCAGGTTGCCTGTGTGCAAGACAAATACTCTACCTACTGTTTTATTGCTCTGGAAACTAAAAATATGATTATTGGATCAGTCTCATTAAAAATATTATTGAGACAACGTGGTCTATAATAGTTTTGGTGTTTACACTTTTGGTGGACAAAGTTCAAGCAGTAGCAGCACCATCAAAACACTACAATCCTTTTAGGACTCTGTCCTATTGTCACTTTGGTCTCCCCTGACACACACACCTAACCACTCTATCCCAGATTGGCAGCCTCAATCTGTTGTCAGAGTCTAAAGATTTGTTTTCACTGGACACTGGCCAATCCCTTGCTTTTTCTTTCTATGCTATGGATGAGTAAGTGAGATCACCTGGCATTTGTTCTCCCTCTGACTTAATTCTAACCTGACACCCTCTGATCTCATCAAAGCAAAAGACAGGATTCATTTTCCCCTCCTAGTCGCCTGGAATTCCACCCAACACTGTAACTGTTCACATGGTTGACCAGCTCCGTAATGCCCCTTACTGTCATCCTGTCAGGAGGAGGCCTGGGTGCCATCTTTGTTCACCCTCCTTACTTGTCCTTCTTTCAAGCTGCCAAAATGCTGCCCAGCTATATTTCATCCTTACCACATTTTGAAATATTTTTTCACAATGTCTCTCTTCAAAATCCTATGTTAAGCTCAGCCAAACACTTAATAGCTTTTGACCCTTCTTCTCTCTGGAAGTTTCTTCAGGTGGTCCTGGTGATACTCAGCTGGTTCTTCTGCCTAGATGTTTCTGTGCCTTTTTTGTTTTAAATTTTTTTTGGGGGGGTCACACCTGCAGCACTTAGGGGTTACTCCTGGCTCTACACTCAGAAATCGCTCATGGCAGGCTCAGGGGACCATATGGGATGCCGGGATTCGAACCACTGTCATTCTGCATGCAAGGCAAATGCTCTACCTCCATGCAATCTCTCCGGCCCCTTTCTGTGCCTTCTTGACCATCTCACTTCTCCGTCTGCTCTTCCTGACCTTCAGCCGCCACTCTCTCTCTGAGCTCTCTTCTCTCATGGTAGCATCTTCTTTCCCTCTTAGATAACTTTGATATCTAGGCCCTAAAAATCCCATTTATATACTCTGACTCCAAATTCCCATGTCTAGTCACGGCATTTCTGCATCTCAGAGATGATCAAATCCAACATGTCCTATATCTGGAAGTTTACCCCTAAATTTACTAATAATATCTCAGTAAAGGGCTTCCCTATCACCTCAATATGCCATCTCCACATCTGCATTTTCACACCTCAATACAATGGTTTTACTTTCAGAGCATGTTTCTCATTATGTCCTCATCCAAGCACCACCTCTAGGTTAGATCTCTATAACAGATTCCCAAATAGTCGTTTATCCTGCCTTATGTGGGCTGTTCTCCAAATAGAGGCCTGGATAACACTTCAAAGTATTAATTAGCCCCTGTCATTTCTTTGGTGACTTTTAAGCACACTTAGCATGAAACCAGACAGCCTAAACCATCTTGGAACATTTGAAATAGCTACCGCTAACAACCAGTCTAAATTCATATTAGATCTCCATAGAAGTCAAAAATTTCAAATTACAGTCATTTATAGCTTCTAAATAAACCCCACTATATCTATTTATCTACACGGTGAAACTGCTTATGAAATGATGTAAGTTGAAACACAGACCATTCATCAAGCCCTTCTAATTACTTCTAAGTCATTTGTTGGTTTTCAGAAATGACCGGTGTGATCTTTTGTTTGAAGCTTTCCCACTAATTAAACGATGCCCCTTACTGGAGCTCGGTAAGACAGAGAGAAACACATCAACTCTTCAACAAGGTCTGCGTGAAATCAATGCTCACTAGGTCGAACAATCGAGAATGTCTCAGTAACAGCAACATTGTTTGTGTTAAGGATCATTCCTCAGCAGTACTAGATTCCAACACTCTCTAATGCCTCTGGATTCATCTGGAATCTCAATATAGCATTGTGTTATTGTGACGTTTGACTGGAAGCCCTTTGTGGAACGCTCGGTTTGGTGCGCTCACTTCCTCCTCTCTTTCCCCGAAAGCTTGGTTCACCACAGCCCAAATCCTCCTTTCCACCACTTCAGGCTTAGCTGTGTACTTCAGATTCACACGACCTCTTTTTCTTCTGGTGGTCTCGTCCACAAGATGGGGCTGACTTGAGGGCCATGATAGTTGGACAGTTTGTGCCTGATCCCAACTCCCAACACCATAGCTCCCCAGAGCATCACCAAGGACACCACGGGGGTGGGGGGTGGGGGAGTGTGTGTGCAAGGAAACCCCAGCACGGCCAGGTTTGGGCAGCACCATATTTTCACAAATCCACTGTCCCAGTTGGCCAAGATCCCTGGGTGGGGGCCCAGGGCCGCCTGAGAACCACTTAGGAACACTCCTTCACTATAAATATGGGACTGAAGATGATTATAAGAGACCAAGGAGCTTACACAGTTATAATGAAAATGCTACCCACACAGTAGCTCACACTTGACAGAAGACTGATGTTCCTTCCCTTGATAGAGAACCCTAGAGTGGGCTTTCACAACATACATTGTGGTGCAAATTGTATAGAAAATTGAAAAGAAAGACCCACACCTGGACCTTTGGGCCTTTTCTTCCCCCAGTTTCCCTCCATTGGGGAGAACCAAATCTTCCAACTCAAACCTCATACACTTAGGTTGTGCCTGGGTGCCCCCTACTACTTGCCTGTTCCAGATAGGCTTTCTCAATTCAATATCCTGTGAAGCTGTCCTGTGAAGCCACATGCAAGGCAAACACTTTATCACTGAACTATTACTCCAGACCACTAACTCCTTCTTGAATGACTCTCTGCTTACCTGCTCTTTCTCCAGTGCTGACTCTGCCCTGACACTATAAACATCTTGCTCTCTTTCCCCCACCTATTCATACTGTACAGCTATTCAGTACTTTCTATTTATATTTTATGTTACCTCTTGACCTCCCCCCCAATCATTCTTCCCTGGTAAATATGCATGAAAAAAGTCAGCATATATTACTGGAAGAGAAACACCAATGCTGAAATGTAGAAGAAACTAATGTTATAAATTATTATATATACATACATATATAAATGTCTCATACATCATAAGAACAATATAATTTATAAAATAATAAAATAGCATATAATTTATGGAAATATTTATCTGTATAATGGGATACATGCTCAGAATATTTTTATACTATGTTGGCTCAAGGAGGAGGAGGAAGTGATTAGGATAGGATTAAGTCTGTGCACATTTTTGAGGTTTAATTTGAGGTTTTTACCTCAAATTCTACATAAAGAAGCAATTTCTCTAGGGTATCTATTACTGTGTAACGAAGTACTTCAGCATTTGCTGGCTTAAGACAATAACCATTCTGTTGACTTGGGGTTGAGTCAGGAATTTGGGCAGAACAGGGCTGGGTGGGTCTGTACCACCTAACTCGGCTGGGGTTCAAGACAATGTACAAGCATTGACCATGCCAAGCTGGGAAATTCTGGAAGGCTTCACTTACGATTTAGCATTTCAGCTCACCTAAGTGTGGCTTCTCCACTGTAAGTGACTTGCTCAGGCTACCTCACAGCATGGCTGTTTTAAGGGAGTTGGAAGATTTTCAATGTCTGCTAAAAAAAGAGCAAAAGCTGTGAAACCATGCTTGGAAGTGGCACAAAATAGTCCAAGTACCACTCTGCTGCTCAAAACTGGTCATAAGACCAGTGCAAAATCAAAAGACCTCATCTTTTTTTTTTTTTTTTTTTGGGAGGGCACACCCATTTGATGCTCAGGGGTTACTCCTGGCTAAACACTCAGAAATTGCTCCTGGCTTGGGGGGACCATATAGGACGCCGGGGGATCGAACCGCGGTCCTTCCTTGGCTAGCACTTGCAAGGCAGACACCTTACCTCTAGCGCCACCTCACTGGCCCCATCTTTTAATTTAAATTTATTTTTTTGTTTTGTTTTGCTGTTTCTGGGATACTCCTGGAAGTACTCAGGGGTTTATGTTCGATTTATTTCAGTATGCAGAAATACTCATGGAGGATTCAGGGACTATGTCGGATGCTGGGTATTGAACCATGGTCGGTTGCATGGAAGGCAAGCACCTTATCCACTATAATATCTCTCTGGTCCCAAGAAGTGGCAGAGAATTGCTAAACTTTTTTCATCCACTGAGACCTCTACGTACAATCATTACAAGTAAAATTTATCCGCTTTGTTGTATATAATGATTATTCTTTTCATTATGGTATAGTAGTCCATAAAACAAATCCACCACCATTTGCTTATCAATTTTCCTGTTGATGGAATTTGGTTATCTGTCATTTGAAGATATTATACAGAAAGCATTATCGGGGTCGGCGAGGTGGCGCTAGAGGTAAGGTGTTTGCCTTGTAAGCGCTAGCCAAGGAAGGACCTCGGTTCTATCCCCTGGCGTCCCATATGGTCCCCCCAAGCCAGGGGCAATTTCTGAATGCTTAGCCAGGAGTAACCCCTGAGCATCAAATGGGTGTGGCCCCCCCAAAAAAAACAAATGAACAAAAAAAAAAGCATTATCTATACATATTTATGTGTGCTAATATTTCTTGATATATTTAAGAGTTGAATTCCTTGGTCCTAAACAGAATATATTATTTCCAATATTTAACCTGATATTTTTATAACTTTATAAATTTTGTGGGGGTGGCATTCCAGATGATGCTCAAAGAGTTACTCCTGGCAGTTATTGGGGTGAAGGTTGAACCATATAGGATGCAGAAATCAAGCTCAGGTCAAATGTATGCAAGGCAAGTGCCCTATCTGCTATATTAGCACTCTGACTCCTTTAACCAGTTTTAATTGTGTTATTATTTATTTTGTTTCGGTTTTGGGGGTCATACCCCATGGTGCTCAGGGATTATTTCTGGTTCTGAGCTCAAAGATCATTCCTGGGTGGCTCTAGGAACCATGTGAGATGCCAGAGATTGAGTATGAATTGGTTGTATGCAAGGCAAACACCTTATCTATTGATTGTACTATCTCTCTATTCCCCTGTTTATTGTTTTACATTTTTGTTTTTGGGCCACACCAAAACAGTAGTCCTCAGAAACTATTCCTACCTTGTTTAGAGAGGGTCACTCTCAGCAATGCTGCGGAACCATGATGTGTCAGAGATTAAATCTGAGCCTTCTTCATGCAAAGCATGTAATCCAGTTCATTGAGCCATCTTTCCATTAGTAGTAGTATTATTAATATTATTATCCATTACTATTCCTTTTCTTGTAAGTTTCCTTATTGTAAATATGTCCTGTTTTGTGAATATGCTCTGTTGGTGTTCAGTCTGCCTCATTAAAGTTATTTTTTTTTGGGGGGGGGTCACACCCAGATGCACTCAGAGGTTACTCCTGGCTCTACACTCAGAAATTGCTCCTGACAGGCTCGGAGGATCATATGGGATCCAGGATTTGAACCACCATCCTTCTGCATGCAAGGCAAATACCCTACCTCCATGTTACCTCTCCGGCCCTGCATTAAAGTTCTTAACTGAGGTGTCAGAGAGATAGCTCAATGAGCGGAGTGCCTGCTTTGCATGCAGGAGGCTCAGGTTCAACGTCTGGTACCACATGGTCCCTGAACACCAGCAGGAGTGACCTTTAAGCAGAGTGGGAAGTGGGCCCTGACCATTGTAGGTGTGGTTCAGAAACAAAAATTCTTCATTTAAAATAATTTGTTTAAATACCAAGTTCATGCCCTGCTGAAGCCTCTACATTTGCACTCACCACTCACAAATTCACAAATGCTGCTTCACCAGTAGTACAACTTCACTGGTTTAATCGCTGACCTGACTAAAACTCCAGGTATGATCGATCGTATTTGATCTAAGACCAACAGGACTTTATCAGTGAGTGCAGGCACACCCACCTACCCCTTTTTCATACTTCCAAAAGTCCTGGCAACTGAAATCATGCCCTACAAATATTTCATATCTCAAAATCAGCTACAGAGCTTGGAATTTCTGGATTGTGTGAACTCCAAGTTTTTCAATAGTGCCATTCAAGTAAGAACACACCAAATTAGACATCAACATGACATTGAACCACATAATGTAAAAAAACAAAACATATAGGGGCTGGAGAGATGGCATGGAGGTAGGGCATCTGCCTTGCATGCAGAGGGATGGTGGTTCGAATCCCAGCATCCCATGTGGTCCCCCGAGCCTGCCAGGAGCGATTTCTGAGCATAGAGCCAGGAGTAACCCCTGAGCACTGCCAGGTATGACCCAAAAAACAAACAAAACAAAACAAAACATATAGTAGAAAGATCAACTAGCAGCAAATAGCTTAGTAAATCTTCTTACAATGACTTAAAAAAACCTTATTGTGGAACCGGAGCAGTGGCACAGCGGTAGGGCTTTGCCTTGCACACGGCTGACGGACCATGGTTCTATCCCCTGGTGTCCCATATGGTCCCCCAAACCAGGAGCAATTTCTTTTTATTTTTTACTGTGTCAAAATGAATTACAAATCTTTCACAGTAATATTTAAGGCACCCCTGTTCCCAGCATGCATCCCACTTCTCCCTCCAGGAGCAATTTCTGAGCACATAGCCAGGAATAACCCCTGAGTGTCACTGGGTGTGGCCCCCCCAAAATACCTTATTGCAAGGTGGAATACTTTTCACAAATTATTTTTTTGCTGTACATTAAAAAATAATTTTATTACCACTTACCTATAAACAAGCAATATAAATATATTATTTTATGCCTGCCAAGGGGACAGGTTTGGGAATGGGTGAGAATTTGAGGACAATGGTGGAGGGAAATTTTACATTGGTGGTGGGATTGGTGTTGGAACATAGAATGACAGAAATAAATATATTATGAAAAAATGGTAAATCACAGTGTTTAAATAATTTTTGGGGGGGGGGCTCATACCCGGCAGCACTCAGGGGTTATTCCTGGCTCAGAGTTCAGAAATCGCCCCCTGGCAGGCACAGGGAATCATATGGGATGCCGGGATTCGAACCACCGTCAGTCCTGGGTCCGCTGCATGCAAGGTAAATGTCCTACTGCTGTGCTATCTCTCTGGCCAAAGTAATTTTTTATTTTTTGTTTTTGGGTCACATCTGGCAGTGCTCAGGGGTTAGTCCTAGATCTGCGCTCAGAAATTGCTCTTCGCAGGCACAGGAAACCATATGGGATGCCAGGATTCAAACCATCATCTGTCCTGAATCGGCTGCATGCAAGCAAATGCCCTACTGCTGTGCTCTCTCTCCAGCCCCTAAATAAAGTAATTTATCAAAAAGAATATGTTTGAACAATCTTTATTGAAAATATTACAATATGTACATTTTAGGTGTACATCATTATAAATCATATCTAGTTATGTGCTACTATCACTTAAAGTTCACCTCTGTTCATAACCATACAATTGATGCCATTTACCAGTTTTACACCACTCACACACACCCTCTTCTCTTTTGGTAAGCCAATTTTGTCTTTTATTCTAAATAACTTTTTTTTTTTTTTTTTTTTTTTGGTTTTTGAGCCACACCCGGTAACGCTCAGGGGTTACTCCTGGCTATGCACTCAGAAGTTGCTCCTGGCTTGGGGGACCATATGGGACGCCGGGGGATCGAACCGCGGTCTGTCCAAGGCTAGCGCAGGCAAGGCAGGCACCTTACCTCTAGCGCCACCGCCCGGCCCCTCTAAATAACTTTTTAAATTTAGTTTTCTGTATCTATCTATCTATCTATCTATATATATATATACATATATATATATAATATCACACACACACTACAGGTGAATTAAATCATAGTATTTGTCATTCTCATTTCACTGGGATTTTTTTTCTCAAAAACGTAATTATTATAGTTTAGGTCACATGTTTATAATCACATTAATGCTTATGGTTTTGAATTTATGGTTACAACCTCCTGTTACTTCCACCACCTCCTTCATTCATCATCTATTATCCCCTTTCTTGCATCTGATAGGTATTCCCAATTTTATAATCCAGGACCAAGAGTTTATTACCATTTGATATTGTCTATGTCTTCGTTGTTTTTTTCTCTATATAACAGAGGTAAATGAGATTTTTTTTTTGAGGGGGGGTAACACCCGGCAGCGCTCAGGGGTTACTCCTGGCTCTATACTCAGAAATCGCTCTGGCAGGCTCAGCGGACCATATGGGATGCCAGAATTCGAACCAATGACCTTCTGCATAAAAGGCAAATGGCTTACCTCCATGCTATCTCTCCGGCCCCAAATGAGATCTTTTTTGTTCTCCTTATGAACTAAGTCTTGTTTCATGAAATTTAACATCTTCTATGCCCCTGGACTAATGCTGCAGGTATAGTGAGGTGAAAAATGCTGATCTTGGGGCCGGGAAGGTGGCGCTAGAGGTAAGGTGTCTACCTTGCAAGCGCTAGCATAGGACGGACTGCGGTTCGATCTCCCGGTGTCCCATATGGTCCCCCCAAGCCAGGGGCGATTTCTGAGTGCATAGCCAGGAGTAACCCCTGAGCGTCAAACAGGTGTGGCCCAAAAACCAAAAAAAAAAAAAAAAAAAGAAAAATGCTGATCTACTGCTTTGGTTCTAACTGCCAGTACTCAAGAAAGGAGATGGTCAGCAGAAATCAAAAAGTTGAGAAACTCCAGTTTAAACCACCCCGTATTAGCAATAAATTTAACTCTGAAGTCAGCTCTAGTCTTTTCTTCAACACTGCAAGAATTTGGGGACCACCACCAGATATTGCAATTCATTTATTAGCTGAAATGTCACTTTGTGAATGTTCAGGCAGTTGAAAAAAACCTCTTAAAACTCTGGATCCAAGTTCATGTGGAGGAAAGTTACTTGCCAGAACAAATCTTCCACATGGATGAAGTTTCCCTGTTCTATAAATGTATGGCTGAAGGAATTTCACCCAGAAGGAGCCAAGTCAATGTCAGGTTTCCAGGCAAGAGGGCAAGGTTGCAGGCTGCAATTCAAAACTCTTTGTGAGAACCTCAAGGCCTTCGGGCAGAATAGCAAGCACCCACTGCCAGAGAATACAAGAGAATAAGTCACGGGGGACTCAGTTCCTCTGAAGATGCCCCACTTGCCCCAAATGATTATGTCAGCAAAATAGAGAATTACTGTTTGGAGAATAACATAGCTTTCAAGATTTTGACTAATGCTGATAATACTCCCACACATCCTCTTTTCATTGCTTATCTTCCTTCCAATATCAAAGTGGTGTTTCTCCCTTCAAATATCCCTTCTTTCATTGAACCAATGGAGCGGAAAGTGAGCACAGCTGTAAGGCCTAGTACCTGCTGAGGCTGTTGCTGCAATTGGGGAAAATGTGGAGAAGACACCAAGCTCTTCCAGAAGGGTTACCACATCTATGACTACCCCAAAAACCTAGGTCTTGGGATCATGTCAGCAAGGACAGATGTACCAGGGAGAAAACACTCAAGAGGTTCATCTGTGACTTCAAAGGACATGCCCAGGAGGCTGTGGTTGCAGAAACCTGGAGGCTGTCATCAGGAGGCTGAGCAACTTTATCCTGGGTAGGGATGAGGATGGCTTTGAGGGCCTTCCTAGAGGCAGTTGCTGAGGAACGACATAGGAGTTTGGGGGGACAGCAATGTTTAACCTGAAGCAGCAGCAGGAAAAGAAGTTCCTTATAAAAGTTCCTAAAAAGAGAACTAAAAATCAAAATGAAAGGTTTTTAGATGTATTTTACACATTTGAAAAATAATTTTTTTGGGGGACCGGAGTGATAGCACCAGTGGTAGAGTGTTTGCCTTGCATGAGGCTAACACAGGGATGGATCCCAGTTTCAATTCCTGGCATTCCATATTGTCCCCCAAGCCTGCCAGGAGAGATTTCTGTGTGCAGAGCCAGGAGGTAACCCCAAAACAAACAAACAAAACATTTTTTTAATAGGAGCAGGAGTGAATAGTAGGTGTGTAGTGAGGTTTACCTTGTACATGGCCAACTTGAGTTCAATCTCTGGCATCCCATATGGTCTCCCATGCACTCCCAGGAGAGATTCCTAAGTTCAGAGCCAGAAGTAATACCTGAGCACAGGCTGGATATGGTTCTATCCTTCTGAATTTTTTTTTACTAGACACTGACTTACCAAATTGTTTTATAATACATTTGTTTCAGACATTAAATGTTTCAACACCAATCCTACCACCAGTATGGCCTTCCCCTTCACCTATGTCCTCAGTTTCATACCCTACAGAACTATTTTGTTTGGAGCCCTACCCAGTCGCACTCTGTTCTTACTCATGGTTCTTTATTCAGGGCGCCATTTTCTGGTAACACTTGGCGATCAAACTGGGTTGGCTGCTTGCAAGGTAAGTGTCCTACCTGTTGTTCTCTCTCTCTCTCTTCTCTCTCTCTCTCTCCTCTCTCTCCTCTCTCTCATTCTCTCTCTCTCTCTCTCTCTCTCTCATTCTCTCTCTCTCTCACTCTCTCTCTCTCTCCTTTCTCTCTTTCTCTCTCTCTCATCCCATACTTGGCCTTCTTAAACTGCATCACAGTAACTGAATGTGGGGTCAGGAAAAATTTAGTAACAGCATAAAGGTTTCTGAATGCCAATAACCAAAAAATAAGTCACATGAGTCTGAAGTGTTTCTGGCAGTTTTCATCCATGTTGTATTTCTAGGGTGAAAAAGAGTCATGAGTGGAAAAAGTTTAAGCAGTCTTGGCTAAACCCTGTAGCTGAGGTGTACATGCTATGATGTTAATGCAGTGATGAAATAGCCTGATGATTAATTTCTTTAAATGTGGCTGCATCATAACCATATGAAACTATTCAGATTTCTGTTTTCTTCTTGCATTACTTTTGATAATTTTTGTGTGGATATTTTCTCATTTTGTTAGAATTTTCAAGCTTATTGGCCTGGATTTGTGTGCTTTCTTGGGCTATTTTTTGTGAACTTGCAGTGAAGCCACTTTTATTATCCTAATATTGGTTACTTTTGCTTTTCTTCACATTTTTCTTTGTTGGGTCACACCCAGCTGTGCTCAAAACTGCCCTTGCTCTTCACTCAGGGGATACTCCTGGTTGAGTTTGAATGCCTGCCCACTACATTATCTCTCCAGTTCTGCTTGCTTCTTGATTAGTCTTTCCGAGTTTTGTTTATGAGTTTTTTCAAAAGAACTAATGTGGCTCCCTCTATTTGATATTTTTTTTATTAATTTCTATTTTATTTCCTTCTGTTATTAGTTCAAGTTTCTAACTTCTTGAGCTCTATGCTGGTATTACTGTTGTTCTAACTCTTTTAATATTCTTTTGGTTTTGGGGCCACACTTGGTGGCACTCAGGGGTTACTCCTGGCTCTGTCCTCAGAAATCGATCCTGGCAGGCTCAGGGGACCATATGGGATGCCAGGGATTGAACCCGGGTTCGTCCCAGGTTGGCCTTGTGCATAGAAAACCCCCTACTGCTGTGCTATCTCTCTGGCCCTAACTTTTGTATTTTTCTTTCTTTTTGGGGGCGGGACCACACTGGTGACACTCAGGGGTTACTACTGGCTATGCGCTCAGAAATCATTCCTGGCTTGAGGGACCATATGGGACGCCGGGGATCAAACCGAGGTCCATCTTGGATCATCCTCGTGCAAGGCAAATGCCCTACCACTGCGCTATAGCTCTGGCCCCAACTTTTGTATTTTTCTATCTACTTGCTGTCTTTTCAGGCTATAGAATTCCCTCTCAATTGACATTTCATGATATATATATATATATATAATTATTTTTTGGTTTGGGTCACACTCAGCAGCTCTCAGGGGCCACTCCTGGCTCTACGCTCAGATATCACTCCTGGTTGGCTCAGGGGGCCATATGGGTGTCGATATTCAAACCTCCGTCCTTCTGCATGCAAGGCAAATGCCTTACCTCCATGCTATCTCTCCGACCCCATATTTCATAATTTTGATATGTTGTCTCCACTTCTATTCAATTCAAAATGTTCTATCATTCCGTTGTGTTTTCTTTGACCCATAGCTTATTTACTTGAATTCAAACACCTGGGGACTTGCCTGCCATTTAAGCATGTTGATTTACATGAGTGCTGATGTCTCAACAGAAGCAGTAAAAGTTAGAAGAAATGGAATGCTTGAGTGCTAAAGAAAACAATTCTTAATCCACTATTTAATGCCCAGGAAAACAGCTTTTATATTAGTGTTCTCACTGCCTTGAATGATGGTGTGGGCTCTGCTGCCATTTAAAAGGAGGTGAGACCTTACATATATTAATTACATCATAGGAGTGCTACTATTATGGCTAGGCTCTACTTCTGCTAGGCTTAAAGGGGAAAACACATCTCTTTCTGGTGCATACGTTCTTTCACACTGCATGCTAATTTTTTCAATTAGGCTTTTATGTTAAATTGAATGTTGACTCATAGACTCTTCAATTCCTTTAAGGCTCTGTTATATTTTTTTCTCATTATCTTTATTTTTAATTTACTTTATTTAAAGAGCATGTATCACAAAGTTGACAAGGTTGGTCATAATACACTTGTTTTCGGATAACTGAGAGCAAAAATTAATCTGAGAGGCATTTGCACTTCAAAGGAAACAGTGACTAGGATACGAAGTCTACCCACAAAATGGGAAAAATACTTACCCCACATCCATTTGATAAAGGGTTAATATCTAAGATATATAAGGTACTGACAGATCTTAATAAGAAAAAAATCATCAAAAAATGGGTAGAAGAAATGAACAGACATTTCTTCAAAGAAGAAATAGAGATAGTAAAGAAGTACATGAAAAAAAGTTCCATATCACTAATCATCAGGGAGATGCAAATCAAAACAACAATGAGATATAATCTCACAGCACAGGGACTGGCAGATATCAAAGAACAAGAACAATCAGTGCTGGCAGGGATGTGGGGAGAAAGGAACTCTCATTCACTGCTAATGGGAATGCTGTCTAGCCCAGTCTTCCTGGAAAACTATATGGATAATTCTCAGGAAACTGGAAATTGAGCTTCCTTATAATCCAGCAATACCACTCCTAGGGCTATACTCTAGGAACACAAAAACATAATATAAAAATGCCCTCTCAACTCCTATGTTCATTGCAGCACTATTTACAATGTACAGAATTTGGAAGCTACCCAGGTACTCGACAATAGATGAGCAGCTAAAGAAACTGTGGTACATCTACACAATGGAATACTAGGCAGCTATTAGGAAATATGAAGTCATGAAATTTGATTATACATGGATGGAGATTATTATGCTGAATGAAATGAGTTAGGAGAAAGATAAACATAGAATAAAATCACTCTTCTGTGGGTTATAAGGAAAATAAAAGACAGTGTGGGGATGATATCCAGAGACAAAAGACGAGGATTAGGACCAGTCTAATCCCTGTAGGAAGCTTACAAGGAAGAGTGGAGAGTGCAGTTAGAGAAGGGTCTACTATAAGTGACATGCATGGCACACTCTTCATTAACAGTAGTGCAAACCAGTGTCAAAAAAAGGAGGGAAGGGGGAAGGGCATCAGGGAGGGTGAGAGGGAAACTGTTGACACTGGTGATGGGAAATGCATCCTGGTGAAGGTTGTTATACGTAGTATGACTATAACTTATTCATGAACAACTTTATGGAAAAAACGTGTAGTATGAATAACGTTTATGGAATAAACGTGTAGTATGTAATCATAATTTTAAATAAAAAATTTAAAAAATACTCTAATTTTAATCTCCTCTTCCTACCATTGACTCAGTGTTGCTTTATCATCTCTATGAGGCTGAACTGTTTTCCAGAAATGTATCTATTCACTCTTATCTACAGCAAGAGTCTTCTCCCTCTGGGGGCCAGAGAGATAGCATGGAGGTAAAGCGTTTGCCTTGCATGCAGAAGGACGATAGTTCGAATCCCGGCCTCTTATACTGTCCCCCAGCCTGCCAGGAACAATTTCTGAGTGTTGAGCCAGGAGGAACCCCTGAGCACTGCTGGGTGTGACCCAATACCAAAAATAAATAAGTAAATAAATAAATAAATAAGAGTCTCTCCCTCTGAGTTCTACCACTCTAGCAGACAAAAATTACTGTTGCCAATTTGACAGGCTAAAATGAAATCTGGATAACAGATTTCCTTTATTCTTTTACTTTATTTAAACATGGTGGTTTACAAAGTTGCTCATAATAGTTTTTGGTGTTCCATGTTCCATAATACTACTACCTGTATAGCATTCCTTCCACCATTATTCCCAGTTTCCCATCCCCCCCTTTGGCAGGCAGGAAATAATTTATTTTGCCTGTTACAATAACAATGGAATTATTGAAAAAAAAAACACTTCAGCAAAAAATTTTGTGAAAATTGTTATATCTCACAATAGGATCATTCATTGTCAGGTTTACTAAGCTATTTTGTTGCAAGCTGAACATTCAGTGTTACTGGTTTTGTTGACCTCAGTGACTATGTTACACTAACAACTAATTTGGTGTGTTCCTAAAAGGGAGTCAATATTGAAAATTTTAAAGGTGTTGTGTGGCCACATATTAGCTACATGCTCCAGGAATTCTAGGACCTGTGAGGCTAAGTTAATGAGCAGACATTTGGGGTGTCTGTGTCACAGGGGTTTCCAGAAGTTTAGAGGAGCAAGGCAGCCTGCACTTACTCTGAGAGGACCTCGAGTCCAGCCCCCAAACTGGCATACCTGGAGATTGTGTGTGTGTGTGTGTGTGTTTTAGTTAGGTGTCTTTGTAGAGATCAGTGAAAAAGTGGTAAAGTTGGGCCATTGGTGTGGTGGCGATTGTGGAGTACGGATGCAGCTCCTGAGGCTTTGGCAGCAGGGACTTGCTCCCTCCAGAGTAACCCAGAGACTAATGTATCCATGAATTTTCATAGTTTGGCTTACAACTCCTATGGAGTTGGTCAAAGAGGTGACCTGATGGCCGCTGTGGTGGAATAGAATTTATTTTTGAATCACTATTTTTAGAAATGCATGTTAAACCTCTTTATTAAAATAATCCTCTACATAGACCTTTTCCTCTCTGGAGAAGTCTGTGTTTTCTCGTGAACCCCCATCTTTTTTTTTTTAATTATCTTTATTTAAACACCCTGATTACAAATATAATTGTACTTGTATGATTACAGTCATGTAAAGAACACCCCACTTCACCAGTACAGGATTCCCACCACCAATTTCCCAGATCTACCCACTCCCCACCCCACCCACACCTGTACTCAAGACAGGCTTTCTTTTTCCCTCATTCATTCACATTGTTATGATAGTTTTCAGTGTAGTTATTTCTCTAACTGCACTTATCATTCTATGTGGTGAGCTTCATGTCATTAGCTGTACCTACATGGGAGGGAACCCCCATCTTTTTCACCCCTCACATCGCCCTGCATTTCTTTCAATAAAAAACTATTTTGTTTCACAAATAAAATAGTTTTCATTATCTTAGTCTAAGAAAACCTTTTTTTCCCCAAGAGTGATGCCTTTTCTCAAAACACTTAACTTGTCTATTTAGGAGTAGGGCACAAAAATCTCATTTCTGTGCAAATGCATGTCCAAAGTCTCAAGATATGTTGTCTAGGGACAAAGAGATAGTGCAGTGGGTAGAGCCTGGCATTTGTGCATACTGACATGGTTCAATCCTTGGTATTACATATAATTCCCCTTAGCCCTGCCAAGAGTGATCCCTGAGCACAGTCAGGAATAAGCTCTGAGCATATCAGGTGTGGCTTAAAAACAAAACTATTTGTTATCTTGCATATACAATCTTGTAAAGCCACTCATCTCTTCAATGGATATTATTGATCACATCCCGTATTTGTTTTATCTATATAGCAATAAACCAAAGAAGTCACTAACTTTGTAGAGTTCATATTTTAGCTCAATACTCGAAGTACTATTTACTTGGGCATTCTGTACTGTGTCCTCCTTACTCATTTTCAACATCTGAAATCAGGACTTGTTTAGAAAATAGGAGAGTGATGGTTGTCCAGGGGAGGAGAGAGGAGGAGGAAAAGGTGGCAGAGAAAGAGCAGAAAGCAGAAGACAAGAAAACTTCTGATGGAGGGCTGGAGTGATAGCATAGCAGGTAGGGCTTTTGCCTTGCATGTGGCCCACCTGCTCTGATACTAAGCATATGGTCCCCAGAGCACGCCAGGAGTGAATACTCCCGGGTATGCCACAAACTTCTGATGGAGTGTTCATATGACAACATTACGTGATGGAAAGTGAAGCTGCGGGGGAGGGGGGGGGCAAGCCCCGGGAGTGAGCTGGCTAACACACTTGGAGGCCACCTTTTACCTAGTGCTATGATAAATTAGTTTGGCGGTTTGTTCCCCTGGACCTGGGACCCCTGAAAGCTGGGACTCTGCAGCTTCTCTCATTCCCAAATGTTGATCCAATACCTAGCCTCTGGTAAATACTGTAGGTAGGTAGGTAGGTAGCTAACTGTGAGAGTCAGAAACTGGCAAGTAAAAAAAGGAAAAGCAATTAAAAACTAAACTGAGTGAGTTCTAAATATTATGTCCTATCATCAAGGAGTCGTGGGGGCAATACCTACCGGGCTACAAAGAAGCAGAAGAGCTGCTGTTAGGAGCATAGGCCTAAATGCAAGGCCTGGGCCTCGTCCCCCAGACCCTGGGGACCCAGAGAGCGGCAGCTCTCTATGGCTTCTCCTGCGCCGGAAGAAGATAATAAAGGGGACGAACAACCATCAGGAAGTAAGCGCGACATCTTCCAGCTCGGCTACATTACCTCGACTCGGAAGGCCGATTGCCCCCAGAGCCAGGAAAACCGAAAAGCTCCGCAGCTCAACGAGCACGCTGGTGTCGGGGCAAGCAAACTTCCGGAACCCGATAGCCCAGCGCAGCGAGCGCTCCGGGGTCGGGGCAAGCAAACTTCCGGAACTCGCCTCCAGGGTCTCAGTTTTAATCGGAAGTCCCGCCTAACGGCCCCGGAAGCGGCACTTTGATTCCCGGAAACGGTTCCGGACTGCCGCGGCGGCGTAAGGAAGGCTGCGCCGTGATGGACCTGGAGGAGGCGGTGAGGGAAAGCCGCGCGCCGGGCTGGGCCAGTCAGGAGGGGAGAGAGACAGAGGCCGAGGAGGGCGCCGCGGACTGTTTGCGCGGGAGGAGGCGGGGCGGAAGACGGGGGGCGGGACCTGGACTGAGTGGGCGGAGCTAAGGCTGCACTTCCGGCCGAGGCTGCAGTGTCCTCCTGGGCCTGGTGGAGCTTGCAGCAGGCTTTGGGGAGATGCTGTGTTTTATGTGCATAAAGTTCTGAGTTTTGGGGGTGGCTCATCCTCTCCCTGAGAAACATCCACAGCTTTTCTGAGTACACCCCTGAGTGTACTACCCCAGGGATCATTCCTTCCCTCCCTCCCTCCTTGCATCCTCCTGCTCACACCCTCACCTGAGGTCATCCTGCCTCCCCCTGCTCTCTCTTTTCTCTGCAGTCAATGTGTTTCTTTTTTTGTTTGTTTGTTTGTTTTTGTTTTTGTTTTTGGGCCACACTCGGCGTTGCTCAGGGGTTACTCCTGGCTGTCTGCTCAGAAATAGCTTCTGGCAGGCACGGGGGACCATATGGGACACCGGGATTCGAACCAGCCACCTTTGGTCCTGGATCGGCTGCTTGCAAGGCAAACGCCACTGTGCTATCTCTCCGGGATTAATTTTATTTTTAAGATGTTAATAAAGTCTAAAGAATTTTTATCTGATATGTCCAACAAGTCAGAAAACAATAAGACACTCTTAGTTTAAAATCATTTATCAGGGCCAAAGCAATAGCACAGTGGGTAGGGCATTTGCTTGCACACAGCTGACCTACATTTGATCACTGGCATCCCATAAAGTCCCCTGAGCCTGCCAGGAATTATTTCTAACTCAGAGCCAGACAGTAGCCCTTGAGCATTGCCAGTTGTGCCCCCCCCCCCCCAATCATTTATTAAATGGACTTTCATCGTGGGTTTTTTGTTTTGTTTTTGTTTTTGGGCCACACCCGGCGGTGCTCAGGGGTTCCTCCTGGCTGTCTGCTCAGAAATAGCTCTTGGCAGGCACGGGGGACCATATGGGACACCGGGATTCGAACCAACCACCTTTGGTCCTGGATCGGCTCCTTGCAAGGCAAACACCGCTGTGCTATCTCTCCGGGCCCTCCTTTTTTTTTTTTTTTTTTTGTCTTTGTCTTTGTTTTTTTGGGTCACACCCGGCGTCTCTCAGTTTCTGTGCTCAGAAACCGCTCCTGGCAGGCACACAGGGGACTATATGGCATGCCGGGATTTGAACCACCTGAATAGGCTGCATGCAAGGAAAAGGCCCTACCGCTGTGCTCTCTCTCCGGCCCCCAGTCAAAGTGTTTCTTTTGGGGCTTGCTGATCTCGTGGGACTCCTGATCTGGCACTGGAAGATTCCCTGAGGAGATTTGATTCAGTCACTGACTCTCCTTGCATTCACACCTGTGCTCGTCCCACCACCCCCTTTCTGTCTGCTCTCTCTCTCTCTCTCTCTCTCTCTCTCTCTCTCTCTCTCTCTCTCTCTCTCTCTCTCTCTCTCTCTCTCTCTCTCTCTCTCCCTTCTCTCTCTCCCCCTTCTCTCTCCCTCCCTTCTCTCTCTCCTCTCTCTCTCCCTTCTCTCTCTCCCTTCTCTCTCTCTCTCCCTTCTCTCTCTCCCTCTCTCCCTCTCTCCCTTCCTCCCTCTCTTTCTCTCTCTCCCTCTCTCCCTCTCTCCCCCCTCCCTCTCCCTCTCCCTCCTCTCCTCCCTCTCCCTCTCCATTGCAATCTGTTGAATTTGGGACTCGCTGATCTCTAAAGGTCACTGATGAGGCTACAAGACACTGCCTTGATGAGCCCTAATCAGGTCTCTTGAACCTCCTGTGCTCAGTCATGCAAGAATATGCTAGCTAATGATCCTTATAATCGGTGCGAAGCCACCGGCAAATGTTGCAGCCGGCAGAAATCAGTGTGCATTCATTTGTTTTTTTACATTTTATTTATCGATTAATTGATTGGTTGTTGGGCCATAACCAACGACGCCCAGGAGATTATTCCTGTCTCTGCACTCAGAACCCCCCCCCCCCCCGGCAAATAGCTGGGGGACCTTCAGGGATGCTGGGAATCAAACCGGTTCCCTCCTGGGTAGGTCGCATGCAAGGCAAAAGCCCTACTGCTGTGCTATCTCTACGTCCCAGTGTGCATTCATTTTTTGACTTTTTTTTTGTCACTTGACCCACCCGATGTCCTTAACCCTGGCTAGTTAGGATGCAAAGCCCAGAGCTGGCAGCGGCTGTCTTGTGCCTGTGTTCCCCTGGCGCGTGGGGAAGATAGAAGGCCTTACTCATTGCCACATGCTCCGGAGGGTTGGTCGAGCCAGGCATGACCGCGCTAGGTCAAGTCAGTTCAGTGATGCATTGACAGCTCCCACATCTTGAGCCCGTGTGCTCTTGTGGCTAGGGATGATGCCACGGTTTTGCTCACTGTTGAACCATCATCACTCCCACCTGTGACACCTACTTAAAAATCCTACCTGGGGGCCCGGAGAGATAGCACAGCAGCGGTGTTTGCCTTGCAGTCAGCCGATCCAGGACCTAAGGTGATTGGTTCGAATCCTGGTGTCCCATATGGTCCCTCGTGCCTGCCAGGAGCTATTTCTGAGCAGACAGCCAGGAGTAACCCCTGAGCACTGCCGGGTGTGGCCCAAAAACCAAATAAATAAATAAATAAATAAATGAATAAATAAATAAAATCCTACCTGGTAGAGATGCTTGAGATTGCTGAATTAGTATGTGGAAACTTGGGCTTAATAAATAAAAAAAATTGGGCTCCTTGGTGAAGATCATGTGTATATAATGGTCCCAGCCGTAATTCCAAAGAGTTCCTGCTGCTGCTTTTTTTTAAAAAGTATTCTTCATTTTTTTTTTTTTTGGTTTTTGGGTCACACCCGGCAGTGCTCAGGGGTTACTCCTGGCTCTATGCTCAGAAATCGCTCCTGGCAGGCACGGGGACCATATGGGACGCCGGGATTTGAACCACGGACCTTCTGCATGAAAGGCAAACACCTTACCTCCATGCTATCTCTCCGGCCCCGTATTCTTCATTTTTAAGTCTTATTCAAAACAATTTTTACAGTACTTTTAGGCTGTAGATAATATTTCAGATGAATATTATTTATTCATCTTTCACTACATACATTTACCCTACTACCTTTTTGTCTTCTTTCTTTCTTTCTTTCTCTTTCTTTCTATCTTTCTTTCTTTCTTCTCTTCTTTCTTTTCTTTTCTTTCTTTCTTTCTTTTTCTTTCGTTCTTTCTTTTTCTTTCTTTTTCTCTTCTTTCTTTCTTCCTTTCTTTCTCTTTCTTCCTCTCTCTCTCTCCTTCCTCTCTTCCTTCCTTCCTTCCTTCCTCCTTCCTTCCTTTCCTTCCTTCCTTCTTTCATCTTTCACTACATACATTTACCCTACTACCTTTTTGTCTTTCTTTCTTTCTTCTTTCTTTCTTTTCTTTCTTTCTTTCTTTCTTTCTTTCTTTCTTTTCTTTCTTTTCTTTCTTTTCTTTCTTCTTTTCTTTTCTTCTTTCTTCTTTTTTCTTTCCTTTCTTTCTTCTTTCTTCTTTCTTTCTTTCTCTTTTCTTTTCCTTCTTTCTTTTCTTTCTTCTTTCTCTTCTTTTTTCTTTTTCTTTTCTTTCTTTTTTCTTTCTTTCTTTCCTCTCCTCTTTCTCTCTTCTCTTCTCTTTCTTTTCTTTCTTTCTTTCTTTCTTTCTTTCTTTCTTTTTTCTCTTTCTTTCTTCTTTCTCTTTCTTTCTTTCTTTCTTTTCTTTCTTTCTTTCTTCTTTCTTTCTTTCTCTCTCTCTCTTTCTTTCTCTTCTCTCTCTTTCTTCCTTCCTTCCTTCCTTCCTTCCTTCTTCCTTCCTTTCTTTCTTTCTTTCTTTCTTTCTTTCTTTCTTTCTTTCTTTCTTTCTTTCTTTCTTTCTTTCTTTCTTTCTTTCTTCCTTCCTTCCTTCCTTCCTTCCTTCCTTTCTTTTTCTTTTTTCTCTTCTTTCTTCCCAAACTGCATAATTTAGATGCTATCTGGCATGTTCAGGGTTAATGACCATAGACTGATTTTTTCTAGGATGTGGCAAAGTGGGCCTCTCCCTGTGATGTTTGGGCTTACTCCTGGCTCTGCTTTTACTTAGAGGTCACTCTTCGTGGCTGGGGCATCCATATGTAGTATCAAGGATAGAACCTGGATCTAGCCAGGTGGGAGGCAAGTGCTGTACTGTTTCACCTGCCCCATATTTCATAATTTTGTGTTTTTTTTTTGTTTTTTGTTTTTTTTTTTTTTGGTTTTTGGGCCACACCCGGCAGTGCTCAGGGGTTACTCCTGACTGTCTGCTCAGAAATAGCTCCTGACAGGCCCGGGGGACCATATGGGACACCGGGATTCGAACCAACCACCTTTGGTCCTGGATAGGCTGCTTGCAAGGCAAACGCCGCTGTGCTACCTCTCCGGGCCCATATTTCATAATTTTTAAACTTTAATGAAGTTTCACTTGTGGGGGCTGCAGTGATGGCACAGTGGTCCCTTGAGCCTGCCAGAAGTAACCCCTGACTGCTGCCTGTTATGGCCCCCCCCAAAGAAAAACAAACAAGCAAGCAAAATGTTTCACTTGCAGATTGCTCAGACTGATGTGCTATTTTTCTTATTTTTAAAAAATATTTAAAAAATATTTTTAAAGAAACTGTGGTACATATACACAATGGAATATTATGCAGCTGTCAGGAGAGATGAAGTCATGAAATTTTCCTATACATGGATGTACACGGAATCTATTATGCTGAGTGAAATAAGTCAGAGAGAGAGAGAAAAACGCAGAATGGTCTCACTCATTTATGGGTTTTAAGAAAAATGAAAGACATTCTTGCAATAATAACTTTCAGACACAAAAGAGAAAAGAGCTGGAAGTTCCAGCTCACCTCAGGAAGCTCATCACAAAGAGTGATGAGTTTAGTTGGATAAATAACTACATTTTGAACTGTCCTAATAATGAGAATGTATGAGGGAAATTGAGAACCTGTTTAGAGTACAGGGGGGTCGGGTGGGGAGGAGGGAGACTTGGGAAAATTTAAAATAAGAAGAAAAAAGAAAAAAAAAAAAAGAAAAAAAAATCTGCATATATTCATTATGATTATTTTCTTTTCAGGGCAAGATTGCAGGTACCCTCTAAGAAGAAATTTGGGGTTTAGGTTCAGTGTGTATATCTAAGAGTATATAAGGGTATGTAAGTAGGATACAATGTGTGTGTTGAATGTGGTTAGTAACACCTTTTATGTCTTCTATAGAAAGAATTCAAGGAACGCTGTTCTCAGTGTGCTGCTGTCTCCTGGGGTCTTACTGATGAAGGCAAATATTATTGTACTTCTTGCCACAATGTTACAGAAGTAAGTAGCATTTATGACTTTGCATATGCCCTTTTTGGTTTCATTTCTTTTGGGTGGTGGCTTCCCTGCAGTGCCGCATTCAAGGTGCTTAGGGATCCTCAGAGCTACACCAGTCAGTGCTGCATTTATGGCCTTTTACTGACCAGGAAGAGCCCAGGGCCTCACATATGCAAAGCAGGTGCTCCTAACTTGAACCACATCTCCAGGCCATGAGTTTGCTTTGGTGGTAGATTCAGTTCAGTATGTTCCCAAAGAATCTATATTCTCATGAGGGTTGTCCAGATTCCAAGAATGTAGTCTTCAAGTGCTTGTACATGAGTTTAGATGGTTTAGATTTAGGAAAAGATTTTGTATTTATGATGGGCTAAGTATGTTTAAATGAGTTCCTGACTTTGACTAGATAGTAGAAAAGGAAACAATTATAATTTGTATTTAGAAGATGCTGCATTGACACTTCAATATGTTGTAGTAGCTTAGAGGTTGGAAGATGAAATGTTAGATCCGAGACTAATGGACGTATTGAAAACATTATTATTTTATTTTTATTTAGCTACTTAAATATTGCAATGCTTTTTCTTTGGGGCGGGGGAAGAATCACACCCAGCTGTGCTTAGGACTTATTCCTGACTATGTTTGGGGGACCATATATGGTGCTAAGGATTGAACCAAGGTCAGCCACTTGCAAGGCAAGTGCACTAACCGCTGTATCATCTCCCTGGCTCGACAGTGTTTTTTGTTTGGTTTTTGCTTCACATCCAGCTATGCTCAGGGTTTAGTCTGTACTCAGGGATCACTCCTAGCAGGCTCTGGGGACCTGACGGTATTCCAGGGATGAACCTCAGGTGCATGTCTTACCCTCTGTACTGTTGCTCCAGCCCCTCTATGAACAAGTATTTTCATACCCATTATATTACACCCCCCTTGTAAGAAACTGTGATATTTCAAAATGTCTATAGATGGAGCAAGAAGGGCTCTGGAGATTAATAAGCTTGTCAGAGCCACATCTCATTAAATGAAAAATGTAGTCAACCGTCTCAAGTGAAACATTTTATGGTTCAAAATTTAATGAGATGTGCCTCCTACACCTGTCTGTTCCAGTAGAGTTGTCATACTGTTCTATGTAAGATTGACAAATGGGACTATTTTTAGGTCCTGCTGTGATTACCAAACCTTCAGGGCAATAGACCAACATAATCAAGGATAGCTGTAGCAGAAGCCTCATGCCCCAAATCCAGGGCGTTGGAGAGATGCGGGTCTGGAAGCAAACGTTGATGAAGGAAATAATCCACACACAGTTAAGGGGATAAAACAGGTTCAGGAACTCCCACACGCAAGCCTTCCATTCCTAAGAAGCAGATATCTCAGTGGTAGAAAATGAAAAGTTCAAGCAGTCTCTTCCTGGGACTTCCAGAGTCTTTATCAAGATGTGCCAGACCACACCTGTGGGTGAAGAACAGGTGGTCTAAGGCAGCATTTTCAACCACTGTGCTGAGGCACACTAGTGTGCTGTGAGATAGTGCCTGGTGTGCCGTGGGAAAAATTGCAATTTCATCTGTAACATGCGGCTTCGGCTCACAAATAGACCAATCATTAGATTCTAATGATTTATTTTATAATAAAGTAATCATAAAATAATTTCTTTGTATTTGATTCCTATTCAAGAGAATTACTTTATATATAATCAATATAGGCACAGAGTTAAATTTTTTTAACATTTTTAATGGTGGTGTGCTTCGTGATTTTTTTTCATGAAAAAAGTGTGCCTTTGCACAAAAAAGGTTGAAAAATACTGGTCTAAGGCACCAATCCGAAGAATGTTTCTGGGGGCTGGAGCAGTGGTGCAAGCGATAAGGCATTTGCCTTGTGCACCCTAACCTAGGACAGACTGCAGTTTGATCCCCCGGTGTCCAATATGGTCCCCCAAGCCAGGAGCGATTTCTGAATGCATAGCCAGGAATAATCCCTGAGTGTCACCAGGTGTGGTCCAAAAAATAAAAACAAAAAAACCCAAAACAAAAATGGATTCACTTGAGGTTGAGATGTTCATTTTTGGTGATGGTTTCATGAGTACAGACACATATAAAATTGCACATGGTAAAGAAGTAAGTACAATTTGATCATCACTGCTTTGAAGCATGTTTGTGCACTTGCACTAGAACTAACAATTCCTTTTCCTCCAGCCATGCAAATATGAGCACAGAATTTTTATTTTTTTATTTTTATTTTTTTGGTTTTTGGGTCACACCAGCAGCATTCAAGAGTTACTCCTGGCTCTACCTCAGAAATCACCCCTGGCAGGCTTGGGGGACCATATGGAATGCTGAGATTCGAACCACTGTCCTGCACACAAGGCAAACATCCTACCTCAAGCTATCTCTCTGGCCCCCAAATGTTTTTTTTTTTTTTTTTTTTTTTTGGGTCACACCCGTTTGACGCTCAGGGGTTACTCCTGGCTGTGCGCTCAGAAATCGCTCCTGGCTCGGGGGGACCATATGGGACACCGGGGGATCAAACCGTGGTCCTTCCTATGCTAGCGCTTTCAAGACAGACAACTTACCTCTAGCGTCACCTTCCCGGCCTCATGTTTTTTTTTTAATTTAATAAAATTTTAATTGAATCACCATAAGATACAGTCTCATAGTTGGTCATTATTAAGTTTCTGTCATACAGTGTCCATCATCCTTCACCAGAATACATTTCTCGCCACCAATGTCCCCAGTTTGATTCCCACCCTCTACCCTGTCTGCCTCTAGAGAAGACATTTTTCATGTCTTTCTCTTTCCCTTTTTTCCTTTTAACATTGTAGTTTTCAGTATGGTACTGAAGAGGTATCGTGAATATTACTTTATCTCTTTTCAGCACTCAGTTCTTGTCCAAAATGATGATTTCAAAGTATCTTTGTCATAGTGGTCCTTCTCTGCCCTAACTGCACTCTCCTGCTCTTTGTGGCAAGCTTCTTACCATGGACTAGAACTCTTGGGCCTCATCTCTGTTGTCTTTGTGTATTATTACCATATGTTGTTTTTTTAATCTGAAAAATGACTGCAATTATTCTATTTCTGTCCTCTCTCCTTGGACTCATTTTTCTCAGCTTAATACTTTCCATTTTTTTTTTTTTTTTTGGTTTTTGGGCCACACCCGGTGATGCTCAGAGGTTACTCCTGGCTATGTGCTCAGAAGTTGCTCCTGGCTTAGGGGACCATATTAACTCTGGGGGCTTGAACTGCGGTCCGTCCTAGGCTAATGCTGGCAAGGCAGACACTTTACCTCTAGCACCACTGCACCGTCCCCGCTTAATACTTTCTATATTCATCCATATGTAAACAGATTTCATGACTTCATTTTTTCCTAACAACTGCATGGTATTCTATTGTGTAGATATACCACAGTTTCTTTATCCACTCATCTGTTCTCAGACACTTGGATTGTTTCTAGATTCTAGCTATTGTGAAAAGTGCTGCAGTGAAAGTAGGAGTACAGAGAGCTTTTCTACATTGTGTTTTTGGGTTCCCAGGGTATAGTCCCAGGACTAATATTACTAATATGGGAGCCCAAGTTCTAGTTTTTTTGAGGAATGTCCATATTATTTTCAAGAAGACTGAACCAGTTTATATTCCCATCAGCAGTGAATGAGAGTCCCTTTCTTCCTGTGTCCATGCCAGCACTGTTTTCTCTTGTTCTTCTCAATATGTGGTATGAGATGATATTACATTGTAGTTTTGATTTACATCTCCCTGATGATAAATGATGTGTGCAAGTTTTCATATGCTTTTTGACCACCTTTATTTCTTCTTAAGGAAATCTTTGTTCATCTCTTCTCCCTACTTTGGATCAGGTTAAAGGTTTTTCTCTTGTTCAATTCTTTTAGTGCCTTATACATCTTAGATATTAACCCTTTATTAGGTGAGTATTGGATGAATAGTTTCTGTGGGGGTTCTTGGTATACTGGTCATCATTTTCTTTGAGGTGCAGAAGCTTCTTAATTTGATGTAGTACCATTGTTTATCTTTGGTTCTACTTGTTTGGTCAGTGGTGTTTCATCCTAGAAGATACCATTAGCTTCAATGTCTTGGAAAGTTCTACCTATGTTTTTTTCTATATACTTTATGGTTTTAGGCCTTAAACAAGGTCTTTAATCCATTTTGATTTGACCTTTGTACATAGTGTCAGAAAGAAGTCTGAGTTCAGTTTGCTGTACATAGCTGTACATAATAGTTTCCCATCACCACTTATTAAAGAGAATTTTCTTGTTCCACTTCATATGTTTGTACTCATTTATCAAAAATTAACTTATAAAAAATTAACTTATATACCTGGGATCTGTTTCAGATAAAATTCAATTTTATTCCACTGATCTGAGAGACTAGCTTTATTCCAATGCCATGCATTTTAATTACTACCACTTTGTCATACAGTTCGAAGTTGGGAAAGGTGATGCTCCCTATATTCTTAATCCCAAAGATTGCTTTAGCTCTTTGTGGAGGTTTATTTTTCCATATGAATTTCAGAAGTGTTAGATCTATTTCTTTGAAAAATATCATGGGTATTCTTATAGAAACTGCATTGAATCTGCACAGTGCTTTGGGGAGTAATACCATTTTAATGTTAATTCTTTGAACCCATAAATAGGGGGTGTGTTTCCATTTCCTTGTGTCCTCTCTTATTTTTTGAAGTAGTATTATGTAGTTTTCTTTGTATAGGCCTTTCACCTCTTTAGTTAAGTTGATTCCAAGATACTGATGAGAAAGGATAGATCTAAAGAAACTTCTATTAATAGCAGATCAAATCCATATATTATGTCTCTAAAAATTTCTTACTTTACATTATTTCTTTCATTTCTGTCTTTGATAATGTTTCCATTTGATTCTGTGAGACTCCCCACAGTTTGAGGCTGCATCCTAATTAAATCATACATAAAATACTTGCAATATTAATTGTCGAAAGTAGCCAGTTTTAAGACCTGAAGCTTTTTTTTATGGTGAGAGCTTAGTAGATTTTATCATTGTAAGGACAGATTTATTCCAGAAAAATAGAAAATTATTGATATAAAACTCAAGGCTAAAAAATCACCAGTAATCTTATTATATTATTTCATTTTTTTTGTTTTGTTTTGGGGCCATATCCAGTGATATTTCACATTTTTCAGTCTTCTTTTTTTTTTCTACCTATGAGAAGAGAGGGAGGATACATAGGGGATAGTATTGATTCCTCCATTTTAATATTTTTTCCTATATTCTAAACATTTGTAGACTTTTTATTGACTAAATACAAATATTACATAATATAATCAGAATAGTCATAGCTCCAGATTTGAATATATTAATATTCAAATACTCAGTGCTCAGGAGTTACTCCTGGCTCTGCACTCAGAAGTCGCTCCTGGCAGGTTTGGGGGACCATATGGGATGCCAGGATTCGAACTGGGGTCTGTCCTGTGTTGGCCCTGTGCAAGGCAGATGCCTTACCACTGTGCTATTGCTCTGGCCCCAGCTTTTTTGTTTTGGGGCCACACTTGATGACACTCATGGGTTACTTCAGGCTATGTGCTCAGAAATCACTCCTAGCCTGGGGGACCATATTGGACGCCTCTGGGAATCGAACCCAGGACCCTCCTGGGTCAGCCTCGTGCAAGGCAAATGTCCTACCGCTGTGCTATCACTCCAGTCCGGGCCCCAGCTTCCTTTAACCTTAAGTTTCGGCTTCTTTTTTATAAGTTTCACCTATCTTTAGTGGATAGCTGCTTTATATGTATTTGAAGTGTCACATGATCTCTACATGACCAACCCAATTACTCAGAGTTGTTTTGAATATGGTGTCCGAAACTAGAGAAAATGCATTAAGGAATTTCAAAAATCTTGCTCTAAGAGACAGTTGATTATTTATCTTGAAGTATAATAATTTTATTTGTTTATATAAATAAAAGGAGGGTCAGGTAGAAAGTGCATGTCACAGACTGTGATGAAGGCAGAAGATGCTCTTGCCTTTTTTTACTATGAAAGTCAAAGATAAATTTTATCTTGAATCTCTGAATTTAGAGTCATATTTAAGTGTTTCCTGTTAGCTTAAAATCATCATCTTTAGGAGTCAGAGAGATAGTATAGCAGGTAGGGCACTTCCCTTGCACATAGCCCACCTGGATTCAGTCCCCAGCACTCCATGAGATCCCCCAAGCACCACCAGGAGTTACCCCTGAGCGCAGAGCCAATAATAAGGTCTGGGACCCGGAGAGATAGCACAGCGGCGTTTGCCTTGCAAGCAGCTGATCCAGGACCAAAGGCGGTTGGTTCGAATCCCGGTGTCCCATATGGTCCCCCGTACCTGCCAGGAGCTATTTCTGAGCAGACAGCCAGGAGTAACTCCTGAGCACCGCCGGGTGTGGCCCAAAAACCAAAAACCAAAAACCAAAAAAAAAAAAAAAAAAAAAAAAAGCTCTGAGCACCATTGGATGTGAACCCAATACAAAACAAAACAAAACAATTTTTGTCTTTTTTCATCATTAAAACTTAACACTTTCATTTTTTAACTATAGCAAGTGCTCATAATTTAGGTACCAGCCCTTGTGAAACCTTAAGAGGTGAAAATGTCAGAATGAGTTGTACTCTCCATTTAGTTAAAAGCCTATAGGTTTGAATAAAGTGCAACAAAAGCTATTTTATTTGTTTAGTTTTGGTTGGATATTGTTTGGCCTTGTTTCGGTTTGGGTTTGGTGTCATACCTGCTTAGGAGCTACTCTTAATCCAGTGCTCAGTGGTTGTTCTGAGCAATGCTTGGAGGATCAGGTGGTACTCGGGATCAAACCTGAGCCTCCTGCATGCAAACATACACTCAGCCTATTGAACCATCTTTCTGGCCTATGAAAGCTGTTAGCGTTATTATTTTCACACAGAAAATAAGGGTTAAGCTAATCTATAAGTAGCATGACTATATGTTGCACTACTGGTTACAGTAGAGACAAAGTATTTAATTTCAAAGGTTTTTTTGGACAGAGAAAAAAACTAAACTTGCCTTTAGGAGTGATTTGTAAGTTCAAAAGTGATTTAAAATAAAAGCTTATTGTATGATAAATATTTACTTGATGTTTAGTATGTCCCAGACACTGTTTAGATGTTAAAATGTTTTGAATTAAAAAGGAAAACTAAAGATAAAACCAGCATATATTTTGTATAATTGTCCCAAAGTGTTATTGTTGGAGGTAGGAGATAAATGTAAGTGATGCAAAACTACCTTTTTAACGGCCTTTCTTGTTGCTTACAGATATCTAAGGAAGTTTTAAATACTGACATCATTCCTAATAGTAAAATTCAAGCCATCAACCGGGGACTTAAAAAAAAAAGAAAACTTGGTAAGCCTCATTTGTGCTTAGCAATCCTTAATCTCTTACACCTTCATGATTTAAGAATGTAGAACGGAGTTTAATTTTTATTGCTTTAAAGATCCCAAGCAGTGTTTTCACTTTATTTTATACTTTGGTTTTTTTAGTTCATACCTAGCTCAGTGCTGGGGAAGGGAGGGCAGGCAGGGGACTGTGGACTGTTTGGAAGATTGCACCCAGCAATGCTGGTGGCTTTTCCCAGTTTTGTGTTTGGTGCTCAGTCTTGGCAAGGTACTAGACTGCTGAAGGATTAAACCCAACCTCCTATCTGCAAAGCTCAGTGTACTGAACTATATCTCTAGTCTCCTGGAATGGATTTTGTTGTTGGGGTTGTTGGGGTACACTCAGAGGTTCTCAGGGACTATTCCTGGGTCTGTATTCAGGAGTGACCCCTCAACCCCTGATTGAGGAACAGTATGTGTTGCCAAGGATTTGAACCAGGGGTGGCATGATGCAGGGTCTTTCTTTAATTCCTGTGCTATCTCTCTGACCCCTGGGATGGATTTTTAAATACATTCTAGAGAAGCTGTCAGAATTTTAAACAGATAATCCAAAATGGTAATAAGTGGGCAATTTTTTTGTTGTTGTTGTTTTTGTTTTGAGCCACAAGGGGTTTGTCCTGGCTCTGCACTCGGGAATCATTCCTGGCAGGCTAGGGGGACCATATGGGATGGAATCTGTGCTGGCCACATGCAAGGCAAATGCCCTACCTGCTGTGCTATTGCTCCAGCCCAAAAGTAGGTAATTATTGATGGCAGAATTGGAAACAAAAGTTCTTTAGAGTACTTTTTTTATTTTAATTTTAATTGTTTTGCAGGGAGAGGGGTTTGGGCCATACTCAGCATTGTTTGGGGGTTTCTCCAGGCTCTGCACTCAGGAATTACTCCTGGCAGGTTCTGGATCAAATGGGATTTCTGAGAATTGAACTGGGCTCAACTCCATGCAAGGCAAATGCTCTGTCTGCTTTATTATTGCTTCATCTTCGTATATGTTCTTTTTTTTTTTTTTTTTTTTTTTTTGTGGTTTTTGGGTCACACCCGGCAGTGCTCAAGGGTTATTCCTGGCTCCAGGCTCAGAAATTGCTCCTGGCAGGCACGGGGGACCATATGGGGTGCCGGGATTCGAACCGATGACCTCCTACATGAAAGGCAAATGCCTTACCTCCATGCTATCTCTCCGGCCCAGTATATGTTCTTTTTTGATCCTGCTTATTGTTAATGAGTTGTTTTTCCAGTGGCACAGCTATTACACAAAAAGTAATCATTGTAAAAGGAACATATATATATTTTTTAATCTGTTAGCATGTTTTTCTATACTATTATTATAAATGTGATTCTTTTTTTTTTTTGGTTTTTGGGCCACACCCTGTGACGCTCAGGGGTTACTCCTGGCTATGCGCTCAGAAGTTGCTCCTGGCTTCTTGGGGGACCATATGGGACGCCGGGGGATCGAACCGCGGTCCGTCCTAGGCTAGCGCAGGCAAGGCAGGCACCTTACCTCCAGCGCCACCACCCGGCCCCTATAAATGTGATTCTTAAAAAATGCTTGCTTTGCAAAATGTTTGAACCATAGGCTCATCATCAGGTTAGGTGAGTTAAACATGATATTCAACTTTATGAAATCTGTGACATTGAATTTGAGTACACCCTTTCTAAATAAGCAACATTATTTTCCCTTAAAATAGTTTCAACATGAGTGCTCTTTGAAAGGTAATCTATTTCTTTAATCCACTGAGTATATATAATTAGCCGTTACTGAGAAGAATTGGAAGCAAAGTCTAACTGAGACATTTTCTTTCTGTAACTAATTGCTAGAACTAGATTCTTACATTTGAAACCAGGCTAAAAATAATCATTGTTTGGGGATACACAGGCATGAACTATATAACATATGTATGTACAAATAAATATACTCATATGTAAGTGAACAATAAAATGAGAATAGTGGTATTATATATTATTAGAAAAATTAAAGCAAGAACACCTAAATGTTTACTTTTATGCCTATTTAAGCTTTAATAGTGACATTTATTTGGCTAATTTATTAATATTAATATTTTAGGATAAAAATCGAATTAGTTTTTAATTAAATTTCATTAGCATAAAATAAGAATACTTTGCATTTGATTAGTGGCATTTTATAATTAAAAATTTTAAATTGCTGAAGGAACTTCAATACTTCAAACCAGCTTCTTTGTTCTTGATTTCTTTTTGAGGGGTGATGTTCAGGGCTTACTCTTGATTCTGTGTTCAGGAATCGATTCTGGCAGGGGTCCTGGCATATGAGATGCCAGGGACTGGTTGACCGACCACATGCAAGGCAAACACCCTGATGTACTATCTCTGTCCTTAAGTTTCTTCATCCATAAAAGAAAAATAGTTAATTCCATTTGTCAGGTAAAATAACCACCCAGAGGGGCCGGAGAGATAGCATGGAGGTAAGGCGTTTGCCTTTCATGCAGAAGGTCATCGGTTCGAATCCCGGCGTCCCATATGGTCCCCCGTGCCTGCCAGGAGCGATTTCTGAGCATGGAGCCAGGAATAGCCCCTGAGCGCTGCCGGGTGTGACCCAAAAACTACAAAAAAAAAAAAAAAAAAAATAACCACCCAGATTCAGAATTTAAAATACCTATTTATCAGTTTTTAAGAAGAGTATGTAAGAATAGCGCATATTCATACAGCTTGAAAACTTAAAATTTCACTTCCAGATACACCAAAATGACAAGTTTTGAAAAATAAGCCCTCCAGCACTTTTACACATATCTTGGTTTTTTCTTTTTTAATTTTTGGCCACACCTGGTGATGCTTAGGGGTTATTCCTGGCTATGCGCTCAGAAATTGCTCCTGGCTTGGGGGACTATATGGGATGCGGGGGGCAGGGGAGAATTGAACCAAGGTCCATCCTGGGTAAGCCGTGTGTAAAGCAAATGTCCTACCACTGCGTCATTGCTCTAGCCTATAGCTTCTGAAATCTGTTATTCTGACTCAAAGACCTCCTGTTCCCTGCAGAATATCATAAGGTTCCCTCCTTTGCTCCCTTACCTGAATGTCACAGGAGCTCCCTCATTTCTGAGACCATGCATGAATAAACTAGAAAACCTGTCACTTTGGTGCATCAGGTAGAGATAAAAAATATAAGGGTCTTAAACCATTTCAGCATTTTTGATAGTTTTATTTAAATGTTTAGTTCTATTTTAATATCAAATTCTTTCACAATCTTTTTTGGACTGTTTTGAGGATTCAGAAAAGCAATGCTAAGGGAGAGTTCAATAGTAGTTTCCTTGCTTTTAGTTTCTCCCTAGAATCTAGAACCATTTCCATAAAAATCAGAATGCCCTGGACATTGAAAGCTTGATGGTAGGTATCAAATATTCTTACTGTTTCTTCTATACTTTTGGACCTTCACACCTTGGGTTTTGTTTTTGTTTTCATTTGCCTTTGTTTTCCAGGTCAGGGCAGGAGGAAGGCACAAAAGAGGCCTCCTAAGAAGTATTAGGTACTTGGAGGTTGCTCCTACAGAATCTCAGCCTTGCTCTGAGGGCCAAATTGTCCAGTGCTCACACTCAGTTGTGCTCAGGGAACCATGAGATGACTGGAAATTGAACCCAGGGTCTCAAGCATCCCAGGCACTTGATTCAGCCCTTGGAGCTATCTTCCATGGCTTCATCTTGCTTTCGATCATTCACTCACCAAATAGTCATTGTTCCCATTCTTTGTAAGTTGGAACAGTAGAGTTATAGAGTTGTAGTTGTAGTAGCTGAATTCTTTCATGTTTGGGATTCTTGTGGAAATGATTCAATACAGAATACATTCTTCATATCTAAAAAAACAAAAGACTTTTTAAACAGCCATCACCCCTAGTGTTGCTCAGGGGCCACCAGGGCTACGTTTGGTGATGCTGGCAGGAGTTTGTGGGAGTACTCGCACAGACTTATAACTTTACACATAGTAGGCTCTACTACTTGAGCCTTTTCTCTGGAATCCTGATCACATTTTGTTTTGTTTTGTTTTGTTTTGTTTTGTTTTGTTTTGTTATGGGGCCACTCCCAGTCCAGTGGTGCTCAGGGTTACTCCTGCCTCTGCACACAGAAATTACTCCTGTCAGGTTCAGGGGACCATATAGGATGCTGGGAATTGAACCCGGGTCAGCTGTATGCAAAGCAAATGACCTACCTGCTGTGCTATTACTCTGCCCCCCCCCCAATCACATCTTGAAACATTTGTCTTCCTTTTAAAGCTATTATTCCAGAAAAGTAATAATTAAAGTACTTAAAATCTTAAAAACTACTGTGACACTTCACATTAGCATTCATTCACAAATGTTTCAGGTTGGAAACTATTTGGGGGATACAGAATTCTAGGTACAATACATAAACACATAGCAGCATTTTAGTTAATAGTTCTGGAATACAAATCTGAAAAAAATTTTCTTTTTTTGTCATTAGAGAAAGGCTGGGATTGGTATGTTTGTGAAGGTTTCCAGCACATACTTTATCAACAAGCAAACGCCTTAAAGACTCTTGGTGTAGGCCCAGAATTAAAGGTAAGTCCTGTGTCCGGCTTCTAAATTGTAAGTCACAATGGGAATCATGCAACTTTTTTTCTTTACTTTTCCTTTATTGGGGGTGGGGTAATATCTTCCCACCCCTGTGATGCTCAAGGTTATTTCCAGCTCTGCACTCACAAATTATATCTTGTGAAGGAAGACGTCTATGGTGGGAAGCTTGCCACAGAGTAGGGGAGTGCAGTTAGGGCAGAGAAAGGACCATTATGACTATGACAATGAGAATGATCACTCTGGACAAGAGCTGAAGAGGGAGAGAGGAGAGAGAGGGAGAAAAAAAATGTCTACCACAGAGGCAGGCTGGGGAAAAGGGAGAGGGATAGATGGGAGGGAAACTGAGGACATTGGTAGCAGGAAATGTGCACTAGTGAAGGGTGCTGAACTTTGTTTGATTGAAAATTGTCATGAACAACTTTATAACTGTGTATCAAGGTGATTCATTAAATAATATATTTTGAAATTTTAAAAGAAAAGCAGTTATACCTGGAAAGCTCAAGTTATCATATGGGATGCTGGGGATTGAACCCAGGTCAACTGCATACAAGGAAAGTACCCTACCCACTGAACTCTCTTTCTGACCTCTGAAGACCAAGTAACTTAAAATTTGGGGGGAGGGGTTGTCATACTTGGCGGTATTCAGGGGTTACTCTGGCTCGGCACTCAGAAATTGCTCCTGTCATCTGTCCTGGGTTGGCCTCGTGCAAGGCAAATGCCTTACTGCTGTGCTATCTTTCTGGCCCTAATTGTTTTTTGTTTGTTTGTTTTTGTTTTTGGGTTACAGTTAGCAGCGCTCAGGGGTTCCTCTTAGCTCTGCACTTGGAAATTGCTCCTAACAGGCTCAGGGGACAATATGGAATGCTGAGATTTGAAACATCGTCCATCCTCGGTTGGCTGCATGCAAGACAAACATCCTACTGCTATGCTATCTCCCAGCCCCCTAAATTCTTTTTTTTTTTTTTGGTTTTTGGTTTTTGGGCCACACCCGGCGGTGCTCAGGGGTTACTCCTGGCTGTCTGCTCAGAAATAGCTCCTGGCAGGCACGGGGGACCATATGGGACACCGGGATTCGAACCAACCACCTTTGGTCCTGGATCGGCTGCTTGCAAGGCAAACGCCGTGCTATCTCTCCGGGCCCCCCCCCCTTTTTTTTTAAAGTAAATTTGAGGCATGGTGGCTTCTGAGTGGTGCTTTGGAGCCCTGGGCTCACTCCGTGCTCTTTGCAGCAAGTTGATTCAGAGGCTCAATCTGAGGCCTGAGGATGTGTTGCTGTTGGGTATTCTGGAACCAGGAGTTGCAAGGGCCACCCTTTAGTGCAAAGAAACCTCCGGGGCCACATCTCTCTGGCATTGTGTGGGGGCCTATGGTACACACTCATTGATGCTCGAGAAGGGGGCTATTTGGTACATGCAGGGTATATATTCAACTTCTGTTCCATCTTCCCAGGTCCTTACAATACATTTTTTTATGATTTATTATAAATATGTGTTTGATTTTTATTCCTGTTTTATGTATTCATAAACCTGGAGTCACTTAAAAACTTTTCAGGCAAAATGGGGTGATAGGTGGAAAAGCCTGTTCTAGACTTGGCTTCAGATTTTGTTATTTGGCAAATAAAAGTTGAAGTGAAATTAAAGAAGAAGGGAGATAATAATAACTCTTGGACCACTGGAAAATAATTTGTTTTTTCACATTTTTAAAATCCTTTTATTAGAATAGCAATTTCCAAAGTGAATTGTAAACAGTGCATCCAAAAGAACATTTTAGAACTCATATATTTAGCCAACATTGGGCTAAGCAAAGCAAAAAAAAAATAACTGCATATTTATTGATTATTTATATATTTATAGTGTGCTTACTTGTTTTCAAGGAGATGTATTGTGTGAATATATCAATATTAACAAAACTGAGAGTAAGATTCTTTGGTGTGTGTATGTACGTAGTCTTTCAGGCCTTGAATTCCTCAGGATGCACTTGGAAGAGTGCTGCATTAAATGAGGGCATTTCACACTTGAATGTGTATCAGAATCACCTGATGATTTGGAGAAACTCAGATTGCTGTACCGCATTCCAGGTTCTCTGTCCTAGAAAATTGTTTTCTTCTGTTCTTTTGATGGTAGGACTCAAGAGTTTGCCTAGCATGTTTCCAGGTGTGCTGCTGCTGCAGGTCCTTTGCAGAAGAAGGCTTTGCTCTTCTTAGAAGTACTAGAGTATCCCTGTGTTATGTTTCATCTTTCACATATCATCCTCTAGCTGAAGACGTCTCAGGAATTCTGTTATGGTTGATTTTTTTTTTTTTTAGTAGCAGGTTCATCATTAGAAACTAAGAGACTTTCTATCCATTTGGAGAGCTGGCTTCCATTATGTGAAATGAGTAGGCACATAGACGTGCCTTATTTTTTTTTCTCCCAAGTCAAACTATATTCAGCTTTATTAAAGATACTTTTTTATTATTAAAGATACTTCTTATAAATAATCACAGTATTTCTAGCAGGACATGGGCAGATAATCATTAACAGAATATAGTAACTTTCAAACTCCCTTCTTCAATGGATTGCCAAAGTCAGAAAGGCACTCTAAAACCCAATGACATTTTTATTAATGCTCTGTAGAGTGAGGGTTGACATTTTACATTTTAGCATGTTGTTTAGCAATTTTTCACAAGCCGATCTTGACTTTCAAGAAATGAAAGGAAAATGGCAGAATGATCCATCTGAAGATTCACAATTTAAAAAAGGGAACCATTTTACTTTTAAGGGCTTCCGTCTCAGTGGGGGCTCTCAAAGTCCAGTCCTAACATCCTGATAGTCACTTTTTGGGAGTCCAGGTCTCTTTGGGCTTAAGGAAGTCAAGTATATGCTGAAGGCAAAGAGGGAGACAGGATGTCAAAACCTATTTTAGTTTTTCCACATCACATGACATTGGGTGCCATCCATGGTGGCGAATATGTCAATATCAAGGAATCCCTCTTCTTGGGGACCAAGCGGAAGTCTCAAAACTGTCCAGAAAAATAGTTTTTCTTCCCTAAGACAGTCTAGCTTTGGAGACTTTCTGTTAGTGACTTATTCCCTTCCTAAAACTCAACAATGAAGTGTTCTGTGTGCTAACAACATAGTTTTTTTTTTTAAAGTAAGACAAATTTCTGCATTGTGTGTGTGTGTGTGTGTGTGTGTGTGTGTGTGTGTGTGTGTATGTGTGTTTTGGGTCACACCTGGCAGTGCTCAGGGGTTATTCCTGGCTCCAGGCTCAGAAATTGCTCCTGGCAGGCACGTGGGACCATATGGGACGCTGGGATTCCAACCGATGACCTCCTGCATGAAAGGCAAACGCCTTACCTCCATGCTATCTCTCCGATCCCAAATTTATGCATTTTTTATAAAACTTGATAAAAATAGTATTTCAAACTCTACAGCCACATCAGAAATACAGTTATCAAAAATGCACACTTCTCTTGGTTTATCCAGCACCTTCAGCTTTCTATGCCTGTTTGTTTGGACATCTCCATTTTCTGCAGGATTATTTCCATCCTTGCCAGCATCAGCTTTACCCTTTGTCCCTTTGGGCACTTTCTCTCCCTTTTTTGCAGGGGCCTTTTTAGTGTTGGGCTCTGGCTTTGGAGGAGCAAGTTTAACTGACTACCTTTCAGATCTTCTCTGTGATTAGTCCTTTACCTTGGTTATATCTCCTTTAGCATCCCCTTCAGCCTTTCTCTTAGGCATGGTGGTGACAGTGACTAGACATAATTAGGTGCTGGACAAGGGGATGCAGTGGCATGCAGAATTTGGTTGGTTCAGGAGTGGTTCTTTCACACTGCTCTGAAATGCCTCATTTTAATGCACTTTATAGTTACTATGTTTCTACACCAATCAAAAGAAAATGACTTACTGAAAGTTTCGGTGATGGTTACAATTTTAGCAATAAAGCAAAAATACCTTTAAAATTAAGGTGCACCATTTTTATATTATGCTATTGTACATTTTAATAGACTACAACATAGTATAAATATAGCTTTTATATGCAATGGGAAACCAAATAACTTACATGGCTTCATTGCAATAAATGGTTTATTGTAATATGCAGCTGAACTCAAAATATCTCCAAGGTGGGCCTGTAATGATACATTTATAAGTACATTTTGAACAAAAAGTGAAGGAGGAAAAATGAAATATCATTGTGGATGGATGTGATCAAGATTAGATTTTTTTCTAATATATAAAATCTTTACTTAAGCACCATGATTACAAGCATGATTATAGTTGGGTTTCAGTCATAAACAGATCACGCCCCTACACCAGTGCAACATTCCCACCACCAATGCCCCCCTCCCTCCTTCCCAACCCTTGTCTGTATTTGAGACAGGCATTCTACTTCTCTCACTTATTAAGACTGTCATGATAGTTGTTAGTATAGTTATTTCCCCAACTGTGTTGAGCTTCATATTATGAGTTGGTCCTTCTGGCCCTCATCTTTATTGTCTCTGGGTATTATAATAATGACCTTAATTTTTCTTAAAACCCATAGATGAGTGAGACTATTCTGTGTCTATCTCTCTCCCTCTGACTTATTTTGCTCAGCATAATAGATTCCATGTACCTCCATGTATAGGAAAATTTCATGACTTCATCTCTCCTGACAGCTGCATAATATTCCATTGTGTATATATATACCACAGTTTCTTTAGCCATTCATCTGTTGAAGGGCATCTTGGTTGTTTCCAGAGTCTGGCTATTGTAAATAGCACTGCAATGAATATAGGTCTGAGGAAGGGATTTTTGAATTGTATTTTTGTGTTCCTAGGGTATATCCCTAAGAATGGTATAGTTGGTTCATATGGGAGCTCTATTTCCAGTTTTTGGAGGAATCTCCATATTGTTTTCCATAAAGGCTGGACTAGACGGCATTCCCACTAGTAGTGAATGAGAGTTCCTTTCTCTCCACATTCCTGCCAGCACTGATTGTTCTTGGTCTTTAGATGTGTGCCAGTCTCAGTGGCATGAGGTGGTACCTCATTGTTGTTTCTATTTGCAACTATCTTATGATTAGTGATGTGGAGCATTTTTTCATGTGTCTTTTGGCCATTTGTATTTCTTCTTTGAGGAAGTGTCTGTTCATTTCTTCCCATTTTTTGATGGGGTTAGATGTTTTTTTCTTGTTAAGTTAGTTCTGTTAGTATCTTGTATATTTTGAATATTAGCCCCTTATCTGATAGGTATTGGGTGAATAGTTTCTCCCATTCTGTGGGTGGCTTTTGTATCCTAAGTACTATTTCCTTTGAGGTGCAGAAGCCTCATAGCTTATAGTCCCCTCTGTTTATCTCTCCTTCCACTTGTTTGGAGAGTGCTGTTTCTGCTTTGAAGAGGCCTTTAGTCTCAATTCATAGAGTGTTTTACCTACATGTTGTTCTATATACCTTATGGTTGCAGGCCTGATATCAAGGTCTTTAATCCATTTGGATTTGACCTTTGTGCATGGTGTTAGATGGGGGTCTGAGTTCGCTTTTTTGCAAATGGATAACCAGTTGTGCCAACACCACTTGTTGAAAAGGCTTTTCTTTCTCCATTTTGGATTTCTTGCCCCTTTATCCAAGATTAGTTGATTGTATGTCTGGGGAACATTCTCTGAATATTCAAGTCATTCCACTGATCTGAGGATCTGTCTTTATTCCAATACCGTGCTGTTTTAATAACTATTGCTTTCTAGTACAATTTAAAATTGGGGAAAATAATGCCTCCCATATTTCTTTTCCCAAGAATTTCTTTAGCTATTCGTTGGTGTTTATTGTTCCAAATGAATTTCAGGAGTGTTTGATGCACTTCTTTGAAGAGTGTCATGGGTATCTTTAGAGGGATTGCATTAAATCTGTATAATGCTTTGGGGAGTATTGCCATTTTTATGATATTAATCCTGCGAATCCATGAGCAGGGTATGTGTCTCCATTTCCTTGTATCTTCTCTCTGTTTCTTGAAGCAGGTTTTTGTTGTTTTCTTTGTATAGGTTCTTCACCTCTTTAGTTAAGTGGAAAGATTAGATTTGTAAAGGAACCTTTCAATATGAGTACCTGGGGTGAACTGAAGCAGTTTGATCTACACTACTGCCCGACTTCACTGTATTCTGGGTTTACTCTGAAAAAAAGGAGAGTAATTGAAAATCTGAAAGCATAGCCGCGATGGCGAACCTATGGCACATGTATCAGCTGTGGCATGCGAATTATCTTCGCAATTAATAAATTTATAAAATTTATAAAGTTTTTAGATACTAAAATCGTGTTATTAAGGTTTAATTGACATGCTGACACTTTGAGGAAATTCTTTGGTTTTGTGCGGCAGTTTGGGCACTCAGGCTCAAAAAGGTTAGCCATCACTGACCCAGAGAATCATTGCATTGGGTAGTTAACTGAAGCCTGGAGATTTATGATTCTGGTTTCTTCCTGAATTGTCAATCTAAATTTTAAAAATGGCTTTGCATGAGCTGGAGAGATAGCATGGAGGTAAGGCATTTCCCTTTCATGTAGATTAGGTTGGTGGCTCGAATCCCGGCATCCCATATGGTCCCCGGAGCCTGCCAGGAGCAATTTCTGAGTGTAGAGCCAGGAGTAACCCCTAAGCACTGCTGGGTGTGACCCAAAAACTCCACCCCCCCCCAAATTGGGGGGGCTGGAGAGATAGCATAGAGGTACCGTATTTTCCGGCATATAAAATGACTGGGCATATAAGACGACCCCCTAATTTTGCATTTAAAACATAGGTTTAGGCCTATATTCGCTGTATCAGACAGAACGATCCTGTGCTGCAACTGTATGTACCACAGTGAGCCAATCACAACAAGCAAAGATTCAAAGGTTATATTGGAATAGACTTCCTCTTTGACTCTGGTCAATCTGAGCAGGCTTTTTACAGTGTAGATTCGGGTCCAGAACATTGTCTAAATTGCAAGCATCAAAAGCCTACTTGGATTGGCTGCGTTAGAGAGGCGGTCTGAGTAGCCTTGCAGTGATTGGTCCCTTATCATAGGCACCTTTTCTGGCAATTCCCTGGTGGCATCAGTTAATCTCCCCCACTACATGAACCAAACAACACCCTATCCTCGGACCCTAGCACTGAACCACCAACACGGTTAGCTGGGTTTTGCCAGAAGTGGCCCCCAGATCTCCTGAATACTGTTTGGGAGCCCCCAAGAAAGAGATTTGGAAACTCTGCTGCCTGATTTTTTTGTTTGTTTCCTTTAGCGGCCTATTGAAACATTTTTCGGGATATACTTGGCGTATAAGACGACCCCCGATTTCGGTTGACTTTTTTGTTTCAAAAGTCGTCTTATACGCCGGAAAATACGGTAAGGCATTTGCAGAAGGTCATTGGTTCAAATTCCGGCATCCCATATGGTCCCTTGAGCCTGCTAGGAGCGATTTCTGAGTGTGGAGCCAGGAGTAACCCCTGAGCTGCCGGATGTGACCCAAAACCAAGAAGAAAAAAAATAGCTTTGCACATATATAGCAAATAGTTACAGTAGGGTTCATTCGATCAATGAAGTGTTTTGACCTGACTACTTAAATAGTACAGGCATTCGTTATGTTCAGAACACTTCTCTGGAACTTGAACTGATTCCATGTTCTGTTTTTAGCATTTCTACTTATTGTGGGTTGTTCCTAGTCAATTTACTTATAGTTTATTCAGTGGTAAAATGTAACTAATATCTTGCTGCAGTAGCTTAGTAGATGTCTCATAACTAGGAGTGATGAATAAACAGAAAGGTTATTTTGTCTTCTTATACTTCCACTTGGACTGGGCGTCAGTAAGTTGAATAGTAAAAGTCACATTTAAGTTGTTTTTTTCCTCTGATTCTTAAATTTACTTAATTTGCAAAAGGAAGGGGTTCAATGAGAATATCTTTTTCTTTTAAATAAAAGTTGTTCATAATTGAGTTGCAGTCTACAATGTCCAACATCCACTCCTTCACTGGTGCACATTTCCTTCTTTCTGTCCCACTCTTCTGCCTGCCCTCTCCCCTATCTGTCTCTATGCTATGGTAGACATTCTTTTCCTCTTTTTTTTCAGGGGAGAGCATGAACGCAGTCCCCTACTACCACAAATTATGCAGTCAAGTTTCCCACATTTGGGGAAATTGCAGGGGTCAGCTATGGTAGACAATTTTCAGTCTTTTTTTCTCTTGCTTTTTAGACAGTGTCCTTTTAGACACTATGGTTTGACATTGATACTGAAGGGCTAATATGCTATCATTTTACCTCCTTTCAGCACTCAGTTCTTGTCAAAGTGATCATTTCCAACTCTCATTGTCATTGTCTCTTTTCTGCATAACTGCACTCTCCACCTCTTTGTGGTAAGCTTCTTCTTTTTTTTTTATACCTGCCTGCTACCCCTTATGGTAAGCTTCTTACCATGGATTGGTCTTAATGTGGTTATCGTTAATGAATCATTCTCTTCCTTTAAAAAAAATTAAGATTATGAAGATTTTATTCAGTGTGTCTCATATAGCTGATATAGTAATTCTTTTTAAAGAAAAGTTGGTCAAGAAATAAGATTTATTTAGATGAAAGGTGGTATGCCTGAGGTTCTGTGATACTGCCAGGAGTGCCTGCCAGGAGTGTATGTTATCGCAACCTCAGTAATATACTTCTTTCTCTCCACCATAGAATGAAGTTTTACATAATTTTTGGAAGCGCTACCTTCAGAAGAGCAAGCAGGCATATTGCAAAAACCCAGTTTATACCAGAAAAAGGAAAGCTACGGTAAGTCACAAGTTTGAGAAGGAGGGTTTCTTTCACGTATTTCTTAGAGATATCTTGAGAGGTAGAGATGGACCTCTTCTAGATTTATAAGATCTATTGGGGACTTTCATTGATTTATACTCCAAAATGACAGGGTCATTGTAATTTTAACTTACTATTTGACTCCTTGAGACAAATATGGTGATAATACCCAAAGACAATAGGGACAAGGACCCAGAAGATTAGTCCATGGTAGGATGCTTTGCCACAAAGGTGGGGGTTAGGATAGAAAAGGAACATTGTGACAGTGATAGTTGGAAATGATAACTGAATAAGAATTGGGTGAGATAAAGTAAAGTGCTATGCATGATCCCCCCTCAGTAGTAATATTGCAAACCTTAGTGTATAAAAGTCACAAAGAGGAGAGAGAAAAAATATCTGCCATAGAGGTGAAAGGGAGGGAAACTAGGGACATTGATAGTGGGAAATGTGCACTGATAAAGGGATGAATGTTGGACATTGTATGACTGAAACTCAATCATGAACAACTTTGTAACTGTGTCTCACTGACTCAATTAAAAATCATTAATTTTTTTTGTTTATGTGGCAACGAGGACTATAGCTCCATCGTAGATCACATGCTTCACATGTATGAGGCTTGGGATTCAATCCTCAGCATCCCCAAAATATACAAAGTAAAAGACAATATAAAGCGCTGAAATAACTAATAGGACTCTAGGTTACTTTGAGGTAGAGCCAGCAGAACTTCCTGGTGGAATGAATGTGGAGTAGAGAGAAAGAGGGAAGTCATTAAGGTAAGATTCCTAAGGTTTGGGGTGAGCATTGAGAAGGAAGAAATTGTCATCAACTAACATAACAGGTGGAGCAAGAAAGTCAGCAGTTCTATTTTAGACACAGATTTGAGACAGTTATTAGACCTCCAAGAGGAAATGTTAAAGACTCAGTTGTATGTCTGCAGGCGAGAGTTATCTATGTTGGACATGGGGCCAAAACGGGAGTACAGCAGTGGGGTGGTTGCCTTACATGCAGCTGACCGATTCAATCCCTGGCATCCCACATGGTCCCTTAAACCTGCCAGGCATAATTCCTGAGGGCGGAGTTAGGAGTAAGCCCTGAGCACTGCCCCGTGTATCCCAAAAACAAAACAAAACATAAAAACCAACAAATCTATGTTGGACATATAAATTTGAGAGCTTTCTGCTTAGACTACATCAAATCTGAAGTGTTGTTTGTGAGTTGTAACTATAGGGATAGACTGTGCTTAATGTCATCTTATCCCCTTCGCTGTGTCCTGTATTGCATTCTCAAGAGTTTCCTTAACAGGAAGTCTTATCTCTTCTTAAGACGTAGTTTCTTGGACTGCAGGGCTAAGATCATGGCTTTTGTCTGATCTTTCCCCCAAAGGTATGTCAGCTATGGAAACCTGCAGGTAGCCAGTCAGCTGCCCTTTCTTGGAGATATTCTGACCACGTTTTAGCAATTTCTGTGTGAAGAATTAAACAGTGGTAAGAGCTAGAACTTTGCGGATTAATTGCTGTAAAAAATAAAAATGCCACCGGAGTTCTAGGAAATGACACATCCCTGAAGAAGAATTGATGGATTGGAAAGACAGAGTGATAGGGCCTAGCTTCCTGAAGCAGGTTGTGAGGCCATTTGGGGTCATGTGGGGAGTTATAAAAACTCTGGCAACAGTGAAAGATTTCTGAATATATAACAACAAAAATCAACTTTGTAATGAATTCTAGGTGAAAGTTTCTGATAGTGCTCACCTGTGTTGCATTTCTTCTGCCCAAAGGGGGTCAACTAGTAGGAAAAATTCCAGAAGACGTTTGATAAAGTTAGGAGTGTGCGCAAGATAAATCAACAAAAGGCCAATCCTGGCAGGAGAAACAGGATTATCAGAACAGTTTAGAGAGGAATTACCAGTGAAGAGAAGCCAGTAGCGTGCATGGGATCATTATTGGCACAGTGTTTTGGTACAGGTACTAGACTGTGAGACCTATGTTAGTAAACATGGGATTCTCTATTTTTAAAAACTTCAAAAAAATTAATTTTTAGTACTCGCTTTGGCAGCACATATACTAAAATTGGAACGATACAGAGAAGATTAGCATGGCCCCTGTGCAAGGATGACACGCAAATTCGTGAAGCGTTCCATATTTTAAAAAAAATTAAATTTAATTTTAGACACCTTGACTAACAATACTGTTATTCTAACAAATACTGTTAATAATTGGGTTTCTTCAGAATCTTTAACTACAGAAACTGGACAACAGCAACAGCTAATGTGTGAAAAAAATTTCACCACAGAGAATGACCCAGGGGTTGAACAACTTAGTATGCCTGGAGCCCAGAGTGGGTCTTATGCCAGAGAACTTCAGGGATAAGGTCTCTTTGTACTTAGGACAAGGGTTTTTTTTTTTCCCATTTTACCCATATTTTACTGGGCCTATCCAAACAACAATACTTGCCACTCTCACACCATTATTGCTGTATTTCTTTTTAACTTTTATCCTTTATAAAAAAAAAAAAAAAAGAAGAGCTTACTAAACTTTCTGCTGGTGCTTCAATGAATTCAATGAATCAATAGGTTTCAAAAATATTCTTTTTTTTCTCTTCCATGTCTTTAGTTTTTCAACTTTCTATTTTATTTAAAAAAAAAACACATTGCTTTTGGTCTTCCTAAAAAATGTATTATTATCAGTTATGTCAACTATGTAGTGCATTTTCTTTAAATAAATTAAATTGAAAAGAAATAATTGGGTTTCTTGCATACAAAGCACAAACATCACACTCTCCACCAGAGTGTCTGAACCCCTCAGCCCCACCATACAGCCCACCCCCAATCCCTTGTTATGCTAAACTAGCTTTGTTGACCTGGGGTTCTCGGTTTTGTTGCCTATGGTCTTTTGTATTCCCTCATTGTTTCTTTAAGGGGACTCTATTTTCTGAGAAGCTTTGCTAGGAATTTGCAGGGAGGCTTAGAGAGAAGTAAAGGTCTTTTGGTCTTAGGAACTTAGCAAATAGTTGGAGCTTTCTAGTGATTTTATTCTTTATGGTGTTTATGATTGTGTATATTCATGGAAATAGTTTTAATTTTTAAACCTTTTTATTTTGCAAATAGGTATTAAGAGATAATGCAAATCATTCTGACTGGGATAGTGAGCCTGACCTGCTAAGTGATCTTAGCTGTCCTTCTTTCACTGAAAGTGGATCCAGGTCTCAGACTGATGATGATGCTCAGCCGCCTTTCCCCATCATCAGAACATCACAGTCAGGTAAGAATGAACATAATACCTAGAATTGTAAAATGGGAATGTGTCTTAAAAATAACTAGACCGGGGGCCGGGCGGTGGCGCTAGAGGTAAGGTGCCTGCCTTGCCTGCGCTAGCCTCGGATGGACCACGCTTCGATCCCCCGGCATCCCATATGGTCCCCCAAGCCAGGAGCGACTTCTGAGCACATAGCCAGGAGTAACCCCTGAGCATCACCGGGTGTGGCCCAAAAACCAAAAAATAAAAAATAAAAAAAAAAAATAACTAGACCATGAAAGCTGATCTTAAGTAGGAAGCTTGTCTTGCCACAGGATGGAAGTGGGACAGGGGAGGTTAGGGAAGGGAACCCTATGACTATGGTGGAGGGAAATTCTACCAGAGAGACAGGCAAGGGGGCAGGAGGAAAATTAACACATTGGTGGAGGGGAGTAGGCACTGGTAAAGGCAGTAATTCATGGTAATTTAATCAAAAATTTTTAAATAATTTAGTTCAAGCCAAGGATAGGGGCCATTGGTAGAGTGTGTGCATTGATATATAAGACCCTGAGTTCAATACTTAGCACCAGGATGTTGATTATGATGATGGTATTTCATAAAATTTGCCGTATCTAAGAAAAGGAATGTGGCTTACAAAAATGAATGACTAGTTTTTTTGTAATTTTAAGATACTTAGAATGCCTTTTAGATGATTTGTTATTTATCTCTTCTCCTAAATCATTACTTGCTCTTTAAAAAAATGTTCATTTATTCTTTAAGAGATGACATCCATCTGTTCGGGGTCACTTGATGGTGTAGAATATTCACAGCGAAAAGAGAAGGGAATTGTGAAGATGACTGTGCCGAAGACACTTGCTTTCTGCTACCTGTCATTACTTTGGCAGAGAGAAACAATCACTCTTTCAGATCTTCTGAGGCAAGCTGATTATAATATTTTTGCTGATTATTTGTGTGAAGTAGGAAAACAAGACTTTAGTTAGTTTGAATTTTACTAGAAGAGTGGTCTAGGAAGACTAAGTAGACAATTCTAATTCTAAAGGATAGTCCTCCATGAACTATTAATCTTCTTGGTTTTTACGTTACAAGACATGTTAGAAAATTAATTTCCTAATGTGAGTAAAATGCTTTAAAGATGAAAAAATTGGGGCCGGTGAGGTGGCGCTAGAGGTAAGGTGTCTGCCTTATAAGCACTAGCCAAGGAAGGACTGCGGTTCGATCCCCCGGTGTCCCATATGGTCCCAAGCCAGGGGCAATTTCTGAGCGCTTAGCCAGGAGTAACCCCTGAGCATCAAATAGGTGTGGCCCAAAAAAACAAAAAACAAAAAAAAAACAAAAAAACAACCAAATAAATAAATAAATAATAAAGTTGAAAAATTACACTTAGAGTCAGAAAGAACTTGAACAAGTCTGGAGTTTGTGATCTGGGTTTCATCCCTACTTTCATCCCTGTTCATGTACTACTAGGAGTACTACCAGGAGGGCCTCTCATATGAAGCTAAGAGTACCACTGGGTGTAACTTCAGAACATAAAACAACTAAAAGAAAAATGACATGTGGGTAATATTAAAAACTTTTTAGGGCCAGAGTGATAGTACAGCTATTGCTATCATTAAGGTACAGTTAAGGTAGGGCATTTGCCTTACATGTGGCCAAACCGAGACCTGGGTTCTATCCCCAGTATCCCATCTAGTCTCCTGAGCCTGCCAGAAGTGATTTCTGAGCACAGAATCAGGAGTAACCCCTGAGCGCCGCCAGCTGTGGCCCAACCCCCCTAAAAAGAACTTTTAATTTTTAAGAGACCAGATGAGCAGATGACCTTTTATATTGGCAAATGAATATTAGTATTTAAATCAGAAGCATACATTTGTGTTGTTATAAACTAAAATTTAGGTTGTCTTATGTTTCTAAGCTAAAGTTTGAAGACAAAACCATTGAAAGAAAATGTTAAGTAGATAGTGCTTACATTTTTTCAAAATAATCAATAGGTTTTTTTTTTGAGGGGTTACACTCAAGCAGTTCTCAGGGATCACTTTCGAAGAGATTTGGGGGACTATATGAGATGTCAGAGACTGAATCTGAATAAGCACATATAAGGCAAACACCACTGTTCTGTCTTCTCAACCCAAGGTAATCAGCAGGTTTTCATAATTTATGCATAAATTATGGTGTTGTGTATAAGAAATTTCCACTAAATAGAAATGTACCAGAATTTTTATTTTGGCTTATTTCTTCATTCTCATGTGTTATAAGTTATATTACTTAGATTTAACTAGTAATTAGTGTGGTGTTTTTTGGTTTTTGGACCACAACTGGATGCTAAGGGTTTACTCCTGGCTCTGTGCTCAGGAATTACTCCTATTGTTTGGGGGACCATATGGGATGCTGGGGGTAGAACCTGGATCAGCCACGCGCTGCAAAACAAACCCTCAGTGCTATCACTGATCCTGTAGTGTATTATTTTTTAGATATAAAGCTCCGAGGTTTAAATCTTACTCTTCCACTTGTATGTTATGTGACCTTGAGTAAATTATTTCTCACTGCCTCTATGTCTGATTGGCAAAATGGGACGAGTAATAACATTTACTTTATATGTTTAATAATACTTTTAGTAGAGTACATAAAAAGTAGACAATGTCTCACATAATAAGAATTCAATAGTCGTGACTATTGTTTTTTTTTATCGTAATCTCATCATCATTGGCTTTAGGTCCTTTGATTAAATAAAATGGATCCTGTAAAATGATGATGGTGCCTTTGAATTTGGCCACATCAACTAAATAATAACCTTTTTTCAGAAATAATTATCTCCGCATGCAGATAGTTCATGATTCAGTGAATTTTACTATTAAGTTAAAGACCTCATCTCGGTCTATATGTCCTCACTGAGTGATCTCATCCCCACCCCGAAGCTTTAATTACCTTCTATATGATGATGACTCTCAAATTGATATCTCCAGCCCAGACTTGTCTACTCAGGGCCAGATACATATATTCATATATGCATCTTCCTTGCGGACACCTCATACATGTCTTTGTTATCTCAAAATCAGCACAACTAAGTGGTTCATAATCTTTCTCCTCAGCCCAGCCTTCAGTGTTTTCCTTCTTTGTAAATATGATACATTCTAGTGCAGGCTTCTCCAGAAACCAGTCATTAGGCTCTATCAATTAATACCCTTCCAAAGTAACTCTTAAAAAACATGTTTCTTCCCATCTCGTCTTCACTTGGATTACTTAAAATAATAAGAAAGCCCTGTGCTTACTTACAAACCTGTATCTTATAGTCTTGTGCCACCCGTCCATTTTTCTTATAACCAAAGGAATCCTACTGAAATGTCAACCTAATCATTTCATTAATGCTTTGTAAGGAGATTAGCCATTCTACCAAGACAGTCTTTGATAGAATTCTCCCAGAAATCTAACAAAATAGAGAAAATAATATTTACCCCACGTAATTTTTAGAGAGAAGTATTTTATATGGTTGGAAGAATGGGAGTAAGAGATCTTGCCTGCTTCTCTTTCTTTGCTCTATTCTTCACTTTCTCTCTTTTTCCTCCTTCCACCCTCTTTCCTCTCCTCCCCCTTCAAGGGCAATTTTAAAGGACCTTGGAGGAAATCAGATTTAGTTACCTAGAAGGTGTTGATTTTGTTCTGAGACTTCAGGTTTGGAATTCGAAGAGACTGTCACCATTGGCTTTTTGGAGAAAAAACTCAGTGTGCCCTCTGACCTGCAGCCTCAGCCTCACCTGGGCACTTTTTAGAGATGTCAGTTATTAAGCACATTTAAAACATCTGAGTCAGAGACTGGGAGGCAGGGCCTGGTAGTCCCAGTTTAATAACCCCTCCAAGGGCTTCTGATGATTGCTGAAATTTAAAAACTGCTACCCATTTTGGGAAAAAGTATATCATTTAAGGAACATTGATTTGAAGAAACTATATGTTTATTTATGCATTTATCTGTTTTGGTTTTGAGGCCTCACCCTACAGTGCTCAGTGAGTATTCCTCGCTCTGCTCAGAAGTGCCTCCTGGTTGTACTCGGGGGGGCCATATATGGTGCTGAGAATTTAAACTGAGGTTGGTCACATACAAGGAAAGCACCATTTCCTATGTATCACTTCAGCTCAAAGGGATTCCATTATTATCTGGGCTATAGTATTTCTGTTTCTGATTCTCCATATCCCACCACTTTAAAACCTTCACCAGGTATGCTCTGTCTGCCTAGCAGGGGAACAAGATTAAAAATAAAAATAGGGGGCCGGGCGGTGGCGCTGGAGGTAAGGTGCCTGCCTTGCCTGCGCTAACCTAGGACGGACCGCGGTTCGATCCCCCGGCGTCCCATATGGTCCCCCAAGAAGCCAGGAGCAACTTCTGAGCGCATAGCCAGGAGTAACCCCTGAGCCTCACAGGGTGTGGCCCAAAAACCAAAAAAAAAAAAAAATAATAAAAATAAAAATAAAAATAGTCATTATGGCCAGAGAGATAGCATGGAGGTAGGGCATTTGCCTTGCATGCAGAAGGACGTCGGTTTGAATTCCGGCATCCCATATGGTTCCCCCTGCCTGCCAAGAGCGATTTCTAAGTATAGAGCCACGTGTGACCCTAAACAACAACAAAAAAATAGCCCATATGTATTTATTCCATGGACCTTATATTGATTCTATGCAAGTATTGTTTTATAGGCTTAACCCTTGAGATACCACTATGACCCATATAGTCAAAGTGCTGCTCTCATGAATTTCTAAAGGGTTAAAGCACTAGAGGGAGTGACTAGGTGGGTACTGTTGTTCTTACTTAACAAAGGCTTCGCTGAGAAGATTGGATGTCAGCTGCACTTTGAAAGTGGATGCTACAGGTGACCATCAGCAGTATTGGCACTCCTGGGAGAGTGGGTAGAAGCGCTAAAGCAAGAGCAAGCTCAGTGTGGGCAAGGAGCAAAGGAGGCTAGGAGGAAAAGGAATGGCAGAGAAATCAGGAAGATAATAAACACTTTTTTAGTTTTATTTTGTTTTGTTTTGTTTTTGAGCCAGGTTAGGAGTTGAAAATATTTTTAATTTTATTTTATTAATAATTTTTTTTAATCAGCTAGAGCAATAATCCAGTGGGTAGGGCCCTTGCCTTGCACACGGCTGACCCAAATTTAATCTCTGGCACCACATGGTTCCACGAACTCAGCCGGGAGGGATCTCTGAGCACAGAGCCAAGAGTAAACCCAGAATGTTACCAGATCTAATTCCCACAAGAAACAAACAAAATGTACACTAAACTTGGCCTTTTTTTTTTTTTTTAAACTTGGGCTTTTAAAAGTATGTTATTAAGTGACTTAATATACTTCCAAAACTGTGCAACCCTTTATGTCTTTTATGTCTTGGACACATTTGTCATTCCACAAAGAAATGCCAGACCCATTAGGAGTTTGGTTTTTAAGTGTTAGAGGTAGGTGATAAGTCACTAAAAAAGTTTAGGTTCAGGCGATGGTGGGAGTAATGGATTTGTAGATAGATAGATAGAGAGAGAGAGAGAGAGAGAGAGAGAGAGAGAGAGAGAGAGAGAGAGAAAGAAAGGAGAGAGTCTAAGTGGTCTTTTTTTTATCATGAGGCAGTGACCAGGAGAGAGAGAGAGAGAAAAGAGGAGAGAGCCCAAGTGGTCTTTTTTTTATCATCAAGCAGTGAAGGAGAGAGAGAGAGAGAGAGAGAGAGAGAGAAGAGAAGAGAGAGAAGAGAAAGGAGAGAGTTCAAGTGGTCTTTTTTTTATCATGAGGCAGTGACCAGGAGAGAGAGAGAGAGAAAAGAGGAGAGAGTCCAAGTGGTCAAAGAGAGAGAGAGAGAGAGAGAGAGAGAGAGAGAGAGAGAGAGAGAAAGGAGAGAGTCTAAGTGGTCTTTTTTATTATGAGGCAGTGACCAGGAGAGAGAGAGAGAGAGAAAAGAGGAGAGAGCCCAAGTGGTCTTTTTTTATCATCAAGCAGTGAAAGAGAGAGAGAGAGAGAGAGAGAGAGAAGAGAGAGAGAGAAGAGAAAGGAGAGAGTCCAAGTGGTCTTTTTTTATCATGAGGCAGTGACCAGGAGAGAGAGAGAGAGAAAAGAGGAGAGAGTCCAAGTGGTCGAAGGAGAGAGAGAGAGAGAGAGAGAGAGAGAGAGAGAGAGAGAGAGAGAGCCCAAGTGGTCTTTTTTTTTTTATCATCAGGCAGTGACCAGGAGTAGGATGGAGAAGATGAAAAAAATAGAAATGGAATGATGTGAGTTGGTTCAGGGTATGTTCTGCATACCCTGTAGACATGATTGCTCCCCTCCTATGCAGGGCTTCTTAATGACCTGTATAAAGAACCAATTTAATCTGTCTAACAAAATGTTTTTGTGTTTGGACCACACCCAGCTGTGCTCAGGACTTACTCCTGGCTCTGCACTTTGGGATTACTCCTGGCAGAGCTTTGGGAACCATGTGGGATTCCAGGGATTGAACCCATATTGGCTGCATGCCAGGCAAGTGCTTACTCACCGTACTATCTTTCAGGCTCTAGAAGACATAGCTAAAGCAGTGACCTGTTGTTGGGAGAAATATATAGGATGCTTTGAGTTCATTTTTCCTGAATTGATCCAGAGACCTGCCCGACACTTCACAAGAGAAATACCGTAGATTTGTGAACCTTAAGCAGTGTCTATCTTTTGAAGAAATACATATTTTCTTAAAGGATATTAAAATTAAAAAAAGAAAAATATTTTGAAGAGTAATGCTATTATAGTGAGATATGTTACAACTCCTGTACATGAATTTCCCCTGTACAGGTTTCTGATTTCTTCCTGGACTCCTCGGGCTCCACTACATTTCTTCAGGGGAGACTGGGTGCTGTCTAGACTGATTCATCCTTAGGCTCTAGGACTTGCTAGGGTCATAGTGGGGGCACTTCAGTCTGACTGCTGACATACAGTATCACATGGAGGTAATGACTCAGTAAATTGTGGATACATATTAACATCAAGAAACAAAAGTTTTAACGTGATCAATATGCCATAGATCCCATATGTAAAATGATATTAAACAAATACATAGTTTTATAGTAATATGAATACTGAATTAGAGCAATGAATGAAAACCTCACTGGGTTTTTCCTATAATGCTTTCCTATTAATAATCCTTTTTATCTTTAGTCTTCGTAAGACACCATTTTAGTTTATTGGGGGGGGGGTGTCACAAGTGTGATGCCCAGAACTTACTCTTCACTCTACACTCAGGAGCTATTCCTGATGGTGCTCAGGGAACCATATAGGTTGCCATCAATTGAACCTAGGTAGGCACATAGAAGGCAAAGGCTCTCCCTACTGTACTATATGACTCCAACCTCTAAAACACCATTTTAGACAATATTTACTTTAATTCTCAACGTTAAGCCAGCTAAAAAGTTAGATAAGTCACGTTTTTATTTGAAATCATAGCTAAATAAATATTCAAGTGCTGAAAAGTTGAAAACCAGATCAATGTCAGCCCAGTTCTAGCAGCAATGAAGACTTTAAGGTGAATAATTTGATAGCCTTCCTTAACAGTTAACCATCTTTGTCATTTTTTATGTTTTATTTTTCCCTTACAATTTTCTTATTTAAAGAAATCTTGAGACTGAAGCAATAATACAACAGGTAAGGCCTTTGCCTTGCCTTTGGGTGTAGCCCAAAAAAGCAAACAAAAAGCAAAATTAAATCTAACGTGATCTTTTTAGATATATGGTATAGGTACAATCTCCATTTCTCATTCTTTACTCTTCTTTATTTTTTCTCTCACCATTTCCCAAACTGACATACTTTAGATTTTCTTTTTATTTTTTACTTTTTATGGGGGGCGGAGTGAGGGAGCTACACCTGGTAACACTCTGGTTACTCCTGGCTCTGTTCTCAGAAATCACTCCTGACAGACTTGGGAGACCATATGGGATGCTGGGGTTCAAGCCCAGGTCAGATACATGCAAGGCAAACACTCTTGTGCTCTCGCTCTGGCCCATGCTTTAGATTTTCATTCGTTTGTTTTCATCTGTTTGGGTGTGTGAGAACAATATTGTTTTTCCGGTGTTTTCTTATTTAGGGCCACACCTGGAAGTGATTAGAGCTTACTCCTGGCTCTGCACTCAAGGATGATTTGTGGCGGGCCTCAGGAAACCATAGGTGGCGCTAGGGACTGAGCCCAGGTCGGCCATATGCAAGAAAGTTCCCTACCCACTGTACTATCTATCATTCAGGTTCTAGTTTCCTGTTTTATTTACTGCTATATCTTAAAGGCTATAAAAAGGGGTGGAAATATAGTACTTCATAAGTTTTATTAAATGAGTACATACTAAGTTTTTTGGGAATACCTAGCAATTTACTCAGAATATACGATCACCTGTGTGTGAGACATTAGAATAAGATGGTGAGCAAATAGGCAGAGACCTTTGGTGACTTTTACTTCCAGTCACAGGCATCTAGTATATACTGTTCGGAGGATCAAGGAAGGCCTCCTTAAAGACGTAATTTCAAAGATGCAGAGCAGCAGCTACTGCAGTGAGCAGAACAATGTCTGCAAGCCTGCTAGAGAAATGGTGAACTGTTCTTGGACATATTTCATCTCTTTAGTCAGAAACAGGAGGATTCACTAGGTAATTAAGTACTTTCTATATGTAAATGCAGAAAATAAAAGACACTTTTGGGTGCATCATCCTTAAAAATATGTGAGAAACAGCATGTGCCTAACAGTCTTACCTAGTCTTTGAAATAGCATTTTCTTTTTTTTTACACCCCCTGAAATAAATTCATAACTATCTCTTATTAAAAAATACAGATTTGTTGAAGAGGACCATATTCCTTACATAAATGCTTTTGAACATTTTCCAGAAAAGATGAAATTATATGGGCGTGACAAAGGAATCTTTGCTATAGAGGTAAGTTATTTTTCTCTTCACTTTGTCATACTAATGAGGCTTACCAGCAATATAGTGATCCATATTATTTGTCTGTGTGATGTGTGTATTGAAAACTCTTGTATGTTGTTGCTACTGTTAGATGTTTTATAGACTTTTAATTCCAATTAAAATGGTTTTTTATTTGCACACATTGAGCCAGAAAGAAATGATGGTTGGAAAAAAATAAGTAAAGGACCAGAGAGGGCACTGCCTTGCACCTGGGTCTGACCTGGGTTCAGTCTCCATCACTCATATGGTCCCTTGAGCACCATTAGGAGTAAGCACCACCAGTGTGGCCCAATAACAAAACACAGGAAAGAAAAAATAGGTAAATAAGCTTGTCACATACTATATAACACAACACCTGAGGATATTATATTCTTTTTTTTTTTTTTTTTTTTTGGTTTTTGGGCCACACCCGTTTGACGCTCAGGGGTTACTCCTGGCTAAGCGCTCAGAAATCGCCCCTGGCTTGGGGGGACCATATGGGACGCCGGGGGATCGAACCGCGGTCCTTCCTTGGCTAGCGCTTGCAAGGCAGACACCTTACCTCCAGCGCCACCTACCCGGCCCCGGATATTATATTCTTGATTTTTTAAAGAATTATTATTTGGGGGCCAGAGAGATAGCATGGAGGTAAGGCATTTGCCTTGCATGCAAAAGGATGGTGGTTCGGGGCTGGAGAGAGAGCATGGAGGTAAGGCGTTTGCCTTGCATGCAGAAGGACGGTGGTTCGAATCTCGGCATCCCATATGGTCCTCCCAAGCCTGTCAGGGGTGATTTCTGAGCATAGAGCCAGGAGTAGCCCCTGAGCCCTGATGGGTGTGACCCAAAAACCAAAAAAAAAAAAAAAAAAGACAGAATCCAAATATTTGGGGCCGGCGAGGTGGCGCTAGAGGTAAGGTGTCTGCCTTGCAAGCGCTCGCCAAGGAAAGGACCACGGTTCGATCCCCCGGCAGGGGGATTCCTGGCGCTTAGCCAGGAATAATCCCTGAGCATCAAACGGTGTGGCCCGAAAAAACCAAAAAAAAAAAAAAAAAAACCAACAACACCACCACCAAAAGGATGGTGGTTTGAATTCCGGCATCTCATATGGTCCCCACGCCTGCCAGGAGCGATTTCTGAGCAAAGAGCTAGGAGTAACCCCTGAGCAGTGCCAGGTGTGACCCCCCAAAAAAAATTATTTGGGAGGAGGGCATGTTATATTGATTCCTAGGTATTTGATGTAAAAACATCTATTTTATTTATTTATTATTTATTATAAAAATACACTATTTTATTTATTTATTTTGTTTGTTTGTTTTTTGGGGCCACACCTGGCAATGCTCAGGGGTTATTCCTGGCTGTCTGCTCAGAAATAGCTCCTGGCAGGCACAGGGGACTATATGGGACACCGGGATTCGAACCAACTACCTTTGGTCCTGGATCGGCTGCTTGCAAGGCAAACACTGCTGTGCTATCTCTCCAGGCCCTTATTTATTTTTGCTTTTTGGGCCACACCTAGTGATGCTCAGAGATTACTCATGGCTATGTGATCAGAATATGCTCCTGGCTTGGGGGACCATATGGGATGCCAGGGGATCAAACCATGGTCCATCCTAGGTTAGCACATGCAAGGCAAACGCCCTACTGCTGTGCCACCACTCCAGTCCCTATATTGTTTTATTATTTCTAAAGAGTTCTTTCATAGAATATACGGGGTCTTTTATATATATTACGTATTATATATTATTTCATTAGAGATAGTGATAGTTTATTATTTTTACATTTTTTATTTTTAGACAGTATCACTTTCCTTTACATCCTTGAGTGTATATTGATAAAATTTACAATAGATGGCTTTATATGTTTAACTAATTTCATTATTTGTATTTCTTTATATATTTTCTATTGATTGGTTTTCTCCTAGTTATGTGTCATATTTTTTGATACTTTGCATATCTTTACGTTTTAATTGGATGCAGATGTGAATTTTATGGTGTTGAACTTTTTCTGGAATATAATTAACTTGGAGATCAGTTTGGTCGATTATAGCCTGTTTTTTGACCTTCTATAAAATAGCTGCCCAGGGATATTGCGGAACTTATTTGGTCCCATCGGCTACTGATGCCTGCCTGTCTTTCATAGACTCTACCCCATGTTCCCAGTATATTCTGTCCATTCTGGCTTTAGACCTTTTGAGATCAGGGACTTCTTTTTTAGTGCTGATGTCTAGTTTTCTCTCAGACTTGAATAGATCATTCCTCAGGCAAGACTTGGAAGGACCTGTTTGGGAGTGTCTGGAGTCCTCTCTTATCCTGCTGGTTACCTGCCTACAAATTATATAACCATCTCAGTAGCTCCAGGAACTCCAGCCTGTCTCCTACTCAGCAGGACCACTGAGCTGTCTCACTCCTTGCTCCTTGCACTGCTACTTGGAAATTGCCCTCAGGCTGTAAGCTGGGGCCACTGGTTTCTCTCAAGGATTTAAGTCCCGTGAGCTTCCTGTTATCTGATGCCTGAACTGTTTTTTCTTTTTTTCTTTGATTACTTATTGTGAGACATCAATTCCTTTAGTACTAAATACTTTAGGCAGGAACAGAAGGGTCCCATATGCTAATTACTAGACATTTATTATTTTTTTAAATTTATTAAAAGAAAATGTATCACATAGTTGACATAACTGATCATAATACATTTGTTTCAGGATGACAGTGAAATTATTAAAAAATAGAAAGAAAATAGAGAAATTAAAAAAAGAGATGGAAAAAGGGGAGAGAGTTCATTAGCAGTTTTATTTGTGGAAATTATTGTATCACCAATAAAGTCGTTACAATAACCAAAGGTTTAGTACTTTCCCCCTTTTTTCCTTTAGAGATGGACAATACCAAAAATAGAAAAAAGATGTGTGTGTGGTGTGTGTATGTGGGGGGCAGATGTCGTTTGCATAGGCATTGGGAAGGAATTGGGAAGAAAGACCTTTGGCCTAAAAAACAGGGAGATCTTACCCTCAAAGTATTTTGACATAAGAATAACTCCAGGCATTCTAGGCTCCAGGCATACTAGGTTGTCCAACCCCCTAGTCATCCTTGGTGGTCAGTTCTTCAGTCTCACAGTTGTTGCTGTCAGATAACTGTAGTTATAGATCCTGGTTTCTATATAGGTCCGGATGGTGTGTAGTGTCTTCTGGCTCGTCTCATCATCAGTTAGCATTGCAGAGAATCCTGCCCTAAAGCAGACTATTGCTGTTGCCTGGTTGTCAGAGTGTCATAAGAACTGTCTTTGGAGTAAACCAGTGCCATGGTGGTAGCGGGGCCTTCCTTCCTTGGTAGAATTTATATTACTGGTGCTGATGTAGGAAGTCAGGTTTGTTCCCGTAAGTGGTATCCATGGTTTAGGGGTGAATAGTCAATAGACATTTATTATTAAGCAATATCCAGAACCTTTTTAGTCGAGTGTTCCCTAAACAATTCTTCTTTCAAGTGCCTCATTCTATCTTATTGTTCATTAATACTTGGCATTTAAATAATACAGTTTTATTAATGAAAATTGTTACAATTCCCATCTTGTCTGAAAAATTTCCTTCAACTGAAAAAAAAAATTTCCTTGAACTGGACCATGTTTTTGGAGGCTCGTGGATATAGGCATTTATTTACACAAAATATTTTTCTAAGTGATTATCTCTTTTGTTGACTGTTTTCAAGTCAGTCTAAATGAGAGTCAAGGTTAAAAAGAAAAGTAATTTTGTATAGAAGCCTTTGGTAGAAAGTATTGCATAATAATTAATAAATTATGTCTTGGTATAAACACATAGTACACTGCCTTGTCACTTACCATGCAGAGCTTTTTAAAAAATAGTTTTTCTTCTAAAATAACTTTGGATGATAGGAAATTTGCAAAAATAAAAATAGTAAAAGAATATCTATATGTCTGCTCAGGTTTAACTATTGTTAACATTTTTTTTGGGGGGGTCACACCCATTTGATGCTCATTTGATTACTCCTGGCTAAGCACTCAAAAATTGCCCCTGGCTTGGGGGGACCATATGGGACGCCAGGGGATCGAACCTCGGTCCTTCCTTGGCTAGTGCTTGCAAGGCAGACACCTTACCTCTAGCACCACCTCACCGGCCCCTATTGTTAACATTTTTATCTCATTTGTTTTATATTGTACTATTCTCCTTGGAGATTGATCAATCAATCTCCTTGTTTATCAATCTATTGATCTATGTATGCAATTCTATTTTGGATCATAGATGCTAATTTTATTTTGGAGCATATTATGTTCCAGAACCCCTAAATATTTGTTCTATTTAATTTTTACTTGTTTATTAGATGCACCTGGTGGTTTTTGGAATAATTTGGTTGTGTGCTAAGGGAAATACTTAAGAGACCATGCTATGGGGCCAGAGAGATAGCATGGAGGTAGCGCGTTAGCCTTGCATGCACAAGGACAGTGGTTCGAATCCAGGCATCCCATATGGCCCCTCGAGCCTGCCAGGGGCGATTTCTGAACATAGAGCCAGGAGTAACCCCTGAACGCTGCTGGGTATGACCCAAAAAACAAAAAAAAACAAAACAGAAAAAGAGACCAGGCTATACTAGGGAATAATACAAGCCTCTCACATATAAAACCTATGCTTAACCAATTGAGCTATGGTATGTCTTTGCACAACTCCTAACTGTAATATACCATTTTTATCCTTTTTGTTTTGGGGCTATGTCCAGCTGTACTCAGGCTTTACTCCTAAAGGATTACTCCTGGTCATGCTCAGGGAACCTTGTGGATAGCTGGGGATTGAATCCAGGACATTGTGTGCAATGCAAACACCTACCTGCTGTACCCTTTCTCCAGCCCCAAAATTATTTCTTTTTGTATAGTTTTGTGTATGATAAATACCTTTTTTTTTTTTTTGAGGAGGGGTTGTTTTTTTTATTTGAGGGTCACGCCCAACTATGCTTAGAAGTTATTCCTGGCTCTACACTCAGGAATTACTCCTGGCAGTGTTCTGGGTGAGGGTAGGAGGATCCATTTGAGATGTCAGAGATTAAAACCAGGTTAAGGACATACCAGGCAAGAGCCTTATCCTCTGCACTATCACTCCAGCCCTGATAAAACCTTTTTTCTTTTTGGTTTTTGGCTTTTGGGCTACACCCAGTGGTGCTCAGGGATTACTCCTGGCTCTGCACTCAGAAATCACTCCTGGCAGGCTTGAGGGATCATAGGGAATCCTGGGGTTCAAATTCGGGATGGCCACATGCAGGGCAAACACTTTCCCCATTGTGCTATCACCCCAGCCTCTAAAGCTATATTTTTGGTTTTTGTTTTGTTTTTTGTTTTTTGGCCACATCCGGTGATGCTCAGGGGTTACTCCTGGCTATGCACGCAGAAATCACTCCTGGCTTGGGGGAACATATGGGACACCAGGAGATCGACCTGAGGTCCATCCTAGGCTAGTGCATGCAAGGCAGACGCCTTACAGTCTCAAGCTATTTTTTAAAAGTAAATTTATAGGACTAAAGAGATAATACAGTGGATAAAGGCACTTGCTTTTGGTATGTGTCTGGTCTAGATTCAGTCCCTGGCAACCCATATGGTCCCCTGAACCTGCCAGGAGCGATTTCTGAGCATAGAGACAGGAGTAACCCCTGAGCACTGCTGGGTGTGACCTAGAAACCAATAATAATAATAATAATAATAATAATAATAATAATAATAATAATAATAATAAAAGAAAGGCAGAAGCAGAGAGATAGTACAAAGGTAAGGTGCTTGCCTTACACACTGTCAACCCAAGTTTGCAGTTGATCACCTGAGCACTGCACATAGATAGAATTTCTAAAACAGAACAATAAAAGGCAATATATGATACCTGGTGTTGTGTGTGTGTGTGTGTGTTACATACTCTGTTAGGGGTGTGTCAGTATCACTCCAGAATAACCAATGTGTGAGTTAATCTTCTCAACTAATTTGTACTGGCCACTGATGTACTGAATCATAGTGAAATACTCCTATGTGGAGTTTGCATCAATGATACTTCTTTTAGGAGATTAATTGACTAAGTGTATTTATTTCACTAAGTGAATTCAGCTGAGTTCACTAACTTCTCTTATTCACTAAGTGAGACAAATGATTTAATTTGGTTTTCTGTGATTTACTTTGATCCTGAGCTAGTAACTTAGAGCCTAGCATATTCTACACAGGTCATTCCTCACATGAGCTTTCAGAAGAATGGGGTCTCAATTTTATGCTCTAAAGAAAGGCCAACATTGACAAAGGTAGATCTGCTGGTTACATTTCCAAGTCAAAGAGAAATTATTTTGGAATGATCTACTTTAATAATATTTTGGGGTATATATATATATATATATATATATATATATATATATGAAATTGGGACACAGCTGTTAACCAATAGTAGTTCTTTGTCAAACAGATAGAGCTTAGTGAGGAAGACTGCAAAAGGCTTTCCCCAGCTCTGAATCTGAAGCCAAAACCATGTACCGTTGCCTGTTCAGTTGGCAAGACCTCATTGGCCATCAATTTATAAATTTGTATTTGTTTATAAGATTTGCCTTTGTCTGAGTACGCTTATCTGTTTCTTTTTTTTTTTTTTTTTTTTTTTTTTTTTGGTTTTTGGGCCACACCCGGCAGTGCTCAGGGGTTACTCCTGGCTGTCTGCTCAGAAATAGCTCCTGGCAGGCACGGGGGACCATATGGGACACCGGGATTTGAACCAACCACCTTTGGTCCTGGATCGGCTGTTTGCAAGGCAAATGCCGCTGTGCTATCTCTCCGGGCCATGCTTATCTGTTTCTAAAATGGTCTTAGCCCCAGAACCAAGACTTTATTTCATAGAATGTGGTCACCACAGAATTACCAACACTAAACTTGAAGCATAAAAATATTTTTTGTTATTACCGGATTGATTTAGCACTATTAAGATAATTCCAGCAGATTAAAATGGCAAGGTGAACTTCTCTATGAATCATAACATGCTTGGAATTCATTTGATCCCTCATAAGTCATATATCACAATGCTTCGTCATTACTTATGACATTAATTTTATTCTTTCTTAATGTTCCTTTGTAGTAGAAAGTCTTGTTTTTTAAGTTTGGATTAACAGGTGCATGCACAGCATTGGTTTTTCCTCAGTGGAAGCTTTGCTTTAGAACAAGAATAAGGGCGAGGCAGTGTCCTCTTTTTTCTTTTTCTTTTTTTTTTTTCAGAGCTAAGCAGGAAGTTCACCTCTGACAGGGTATTGTAATCAGGTTTATCACAGCGCCTGCTGTTGTGTAACAGAAACTCTAGCTTGTCCTTACCTGTCTTCAGACATTGCTTCATGAAGGAAAATAAACTCACTGGAATATTTGTGAAATTCAATCAAATGCTTTCCCAAGCACTCTGTTCTTAATGCATGCTCGAACAATTGTTAATGCTATGTGGACTTTTTAACGAACATATTAACCTTGTGGTGTATTTTACCACTATAACTAATGGCTCTGTGACGCTGGAAGCCCAGTGCACAGCACTCATTATACCTTTCAGACACATCTTCAGCCATATCTAGTAATGGTCCCCATTTACTTATAGTTACCATCCTCTTTTTTTTTTTTTTCTCTTGAAAAAGGAGGAAGATTTGGGATTTCTTGAAATGACTGTTTAATTGACAGGGAGCTTTTCTTCATTGTATGCCTGGTCTGTGTTCACAAAAGTGCATTCACTATTCCATAGTATGTTGAAACTTTTAAATGGAAACGGCTTTTCATGAACAAAGAGAGCATTTTTCTTCTGTCTTTCCATGTCTTAACTTTCTCCGCTAAGTCTTGGCTTCTTCAGCAGCTGTACCTCCACCAGAAATGACAAAAGGTGTGATTGTTCTAGAAGATGGAGATGAAGATAATGGTCGTGGAGCTTTTGTGTGTGTGGGCTGCTGGGGACTGTTTTTCTTCTGTGTTTGTTTTTATTTCAGAAAATTACGCACAAACCTTAGGAGAACTGACTAGAGAACACAAAAGGTATGAGAGAGAGAGACAGAGAGGATGGGGGAGGGAGAGAGAGAGAGAAAAGAGAAGAGAAGAGGAGAGGAGAGGAGAGGAGAGGGGGAGGAGGGAGGGGAGGGGGAGGAGGGAGGGGAGGGGAGGGGAGGGGAGGGAGGGAGGGAGGGAGGGGAGGGGAGGGGAGGGGAGGGGAGAGGGAGGGGAGGGGAGGGGAGGGAGGGGAGGGGAGGGGAGGGGAGGGGAGGGGAGGGGAGGGGAGGGGAGGGGGAGGGGAGGGGAGGGGAGGGGAGGAGAGGAGAGGAAGAGAGGAGAGGAGAGGAGAGAGAGAGATCATTCTTTTTTCCAAGCAGTCCTTAAGAGTTTGAGTTTTCCTGCTATTGCTTCTACTTAAAATCAGAGCTCAGGAGAGAAGAAAAGTGTACAAGTTTTTAGCTTTCATATATCCAGCCATTTCCCTTTATGAGTTGGGATTTCTGATTCTAGGTAGATAGCCTTTAAATCCTGTTTACCTATTTAACTAGGAAGCAGTCTCCTCATTACCTCACTGCCTCAGCCTTTCTTCCTCTTCATTCATTCTTTATTGCCTTCTTTCTCCCCTCCTTTCCCCCCTTTTCTTTCATTTTTTTCTTCTCTTTCTTTCTTTCTTTCTTTCTTTCTTTCTTTCTTTCTTTCTTTCTTTCTTTCTTTCTTTCCTTTCTTTTCTCTTATCCTTTCTTTCTTTTCTTCTTCCTTTCTTTCCTTCCCCTTTCCTTCCTTCCTTCCTTCCTTCCTTCCTTCCTTCCTTCCTTCCTTCCTTCCTTCCTTCCTTCCTTCCTTCCTCCTTCCTTCCTTCCTTCCTTCTTTTTTCTTTCTTTTCTTTCTTCTTTTTTCTTTTTTTCTTTCTTTTTCTTTTCTTCTTCTTTCTTTCTTTCTTTCTTTCTTTCTTTCTTTCTTTCTTTCTTTCTTTCTTTCTTTCTTTCTTTCTTTCTTTCTTTCTTTCTTTCTTTCTTTCTTTGTCTTTCCTCTCCTTCACCTCTCCTTCCCCTCCACTTTCCTCTCCCCTTTTCGCTTCTCTGGGGGTTGGCACTCACATATGCAAACCACTTATTCTACAGCTGAATTACATCCCCAACTTCTTCTTTATTTTCTTATTTTAAATTCTGAACCATGGTGCCAATTCAAATATTTGCTTCTAACAAAAAAAAAATCACTGTCCATATGATGAAAGTATGAAATCTAACCCCTTTCAGGGGCACCATTCATATTCAAATTACCAAAAGTAAAATATAATAATGATGATGATATTTTGATTGAGCCAAAGTATTAGTTCTAGACATAACTGCCCTTATTTTAGACACTATTTATTCTTCTATTAACATACAGACAGTAGGAATCCATCTGTCTTTTCAGCCTTGATATTTGTTAGTGTATTTTAAACTCTTCATACCCATTTCTAACCGGGTCATATGTAATGTACATATTGTTCTAGCTAGTCCTTTGACGATGTTTCTAAATCCTTTCAAGAATGAGTCATTTCATCATCCATCACTAGACTCAGCAAAAAGGAACAAAAAAGAAACTGGAACTTCAGTCCAGAGTACCGCTCCAGTATTTGAATGTTGATCAGCAACATTCTGACGATGTCTCCCAATGAATAAAAAGAAAAGATGAAATGCTGGTTCAGCCAAACCTGTTGTGTGGCACTTTGCCACGATGATTCATTTTGCCTTGGTGTAATCTTACACCCTCGTGAAACCAGGTTCCTCTTGGTTATAAGGAGGGGAAAAAAAAACCTTCCAGATCTGCCAGTTTTTTTTAAGCGCCGCCGAAGGAAGGTCTTAGTAAAATCAAGTTATAATCCACAGAGACTTCAAACTTTACTCTAGTTTTTTTTTTTTTCACCATCTTACTCTCTAGGCCACATGTAGCTCCTGAGAACATTTGTGCAATCTTTGTTAGAATAATTATCTGATAGGCCTAAAATCTGCCTAAAAGAAATGAAGGCAAGTGTAATGATGATAATAGGTGTTCAGATTCCCTCACTTCTGCTCCTCCCTTCCAGGAGTACTACTGCCAGACCTGAATAGAATCCAGCTGAAGTTTTCTTTTGCTCCTGGTCTCCTGCAATTTGTTACCCATCCAATTTGTGGACACACTTCTCTGTTTAGCTTGTGATGTGAAATTATCTTGGGGTCTCTTTCAGGCTTCAGGAAAATGGGACTTGGAAATCTCTGTGTTGATTTTTCTTTTGTTTGTTTGTTTAAGAATATTTCAGGGGAAAATAGGGCCCGGAGAGATAGCACAACGGTGTTTGCCTTGCAAGCAGCCGATCCAGAACCAAAGGTGGTTGGTTAGAATCCCGGTGTCCCATATGGTCCCCCGTGCCTGCCAGGAGCTATTACTGAGCAGACAGCCAGGAGTAACCCCTGAGCACTGTCAGGTGTGGCCCAAAAACCAAAAAAAGAAAAAGAAAAAGAATATTCTAGGGGAAAATAAAAAATATCCTAGGAAGGAGCTGGACAGATAGTATGGTAGTTTGCTTTATAGTTCCTGGCACCACATATAGTCCCCGCAAACCTCACCAGGAATGATCCCTAATCACAGCTATGAGTATGTGGTGTTCCCCTTAAAAAATTAAAAAAAAAAAACTGCTAGAATAAAAATTGAATTTAAAAAGTTTTATCATTTAAAAAATCCTAGAGAGGGGCCAGAGTGATAGCATAGCAGCAGGGCATTTGCCTTGCATGTGGCCAACCCAAGATGGACCCAGGTTAGATTCCTGGCATCCTATATGGTGCCCCGACCATGCCAGGAGCAATTTCTGAGCACAGAGCTAGGAGTAACTTCTGAGTGCTGCCGTGTGTGGCCCAAAAAAACAAAAGAAGAAAAAAATACTAGAGAAATGGTTTAAATTGCAGATTTTTAACTCAGTATCAAAGACTGATTCATTAAGTCAAGTGGGATCTCGGAATCTATACTTGTTTTGTTTTGTTTTGTTTTTGTTTTTGGGCCACACCCAGCGGTGCTCAGAGGTTACTCCTGACTGTCTGCTCAGAAATAGCTCCTGGCAGGCACAGGGGACCATATGGGACACCGGGATTCGAACCAACCACCTTTGGTCCTGGATCGGCTGCTTGCAAGGCAAACGCCGCTGTGCTATCTCTCCGGGCCCTCGGAATCTATACTTTGAACAAGTCGTTTGGTGGTAATGCTATTGAAGATGGAACTTCAAGCAGTAGACTAGTTTATCTCTCTGTCACTTTCTTTTATTATTCCTTGTTCACAATATTTTGTTCACAAAAGAATCAAGGTAGAATTGGACTACTTAGATGACCAAATGGTAGGCACAAAGCAAAATGTTATTATATCTTACTAACCTGCAGGATTTTAAACAGGATTCTAATAGCCCTCTTCTTTTACTTTATACATTAGAGATCCCATACACCTGGAGCAAGTCCAGTGCTCAGGGCTGCTCTTGATATGATGCTGGGGACATTGCAGTTTGGGGGAATCAAACCGGGGGCATCAGAGACATGCTCCAGCCCTATAGGCTGGCTCCTCAGTCCCAAGAATCTCATCAAAGTTGGAACCTAATTTCCTTCTGGAGTAAGAACAATTAGTCAAAGCCAAAAAATGTTTCACTGCTATCTTTTCCTCTGAAACATTGCTAAGTAACAGTGTTTCCGGTTTTCTATAGAAGGTCAGATTCTTTTCAGGACTAGCATTGCAGGCCCCAAACTGGCCTGGTTCAGTTGGCCTTGGAGCACTTGTGTAAGTGTGTGGGGTCATTCTAGAACAAACCGTGTAGGAACAGTTAGGCCACCATTTGAAGTGACGTTGAAAGGGAAAGTTAGCATGCTGATTCTTTTGATGATATTCCTTGGGACAGAAATGTGTGTTCTCAGATATTGTCTCATTGGAAAATGCTAATACAAGATCATATTAGGACCATTAAACAGTAAGAAGCATAATTTTGCACGAAGACCCTGAGTGAGAGTTAGATAGATAGATAGATAGATAGATAGATAGATAGATAGATATAGATAGATAGATAGATAGATAGATACATATATTTGCACACATATACATATACATACATGATGTTCTTCAGTATATTTTGCCTTCTGGGAAGGGCAGATTCTTATATTGGTATTATATATTTAATAACTGCAATTTAGTAACTCCTTGCAATATAGGTTTTTGTTGCTAAGCTATATTATTACAAAGCTCTTTTGTATAACATAAAAGTGTGAGAAAGTAGAATGTATTTAATCTTTCACTTTTTATTCTAATAACGATCTAATATGCTAGGGGGGTTTCCTTTAGACATGTGCTATTTGGGTTTCTTTTTCATACTTAAAATAATGTGCATTGAAATATACTTATTGGGGCCGGAGAGATAGCATGGAGGTAAGGCATTTGCCTTTCATGCAGAAGGTCATCGGTTGGAATTCCGGTGTCCCATATGGTCCCCCATGCCTGCCAGGAGCAATTTCTGAGCATGGAGCCAGGAGTAACCCCTGAGCACTGCCGGGTGTGACCCAAAAACCACAAAAAAAAAAAAGAAAGAAAGAAAGAAAGAAAGAAATATACTGGGCCCGGAAAGATAGCACAGCGGCGTTTGCCTTGCAAGCAGCCAATCCAGGACCAAAGGTGGTTGGTTCGAATCCCAGTGTCCCATATGGTCCCCCGTGCCTGCCGGGAGCTATTTCTGAGCAGACAGCCCGGAGTAACCCCTGAGCACCACCGGGTGTGGCCCAAAAACCAAAAAAAAAAAAGAAAAAAAAGAAATATACTTATCATAGGGCCAGGGAAATAGTTTAAAGGCCTATTGCATTTGCTTAGCATGTGGGAGGCATGTGTTTAGTCCCTGGCACCCATAGTCCCCTGAGCACTGCTGGGAGTGGTTCCAAAACAGAACAGAATGGGTACATAATACAAAAGAGCCAAGCAATTTTTAGTGTGCAGTTTAGTGGAATTATGTACATTCATATCATGTGTTCTTCGCAACTATCCATTTCCCAATTGCTCTTCGTCTTCCATCTTCCAAATGGAAACTGCACCCATTCAACCACTAACTCCTCATTTCCCCACACCCACTCTCAAGTCTGTCATTTCACATAGCACAGTATAGTCAAGATTTATCCAGGTGTCAGGATTGTATTTTTTAAGATTGGATCATAGTGGCCCGGAGAGATAGCACAGCGGCGTTTGCCTTGCAAGCAGCCGATCCAGGACCAAAGGTGGTTGGTTCGAATCCCGGTGTCCCATATGGTCCCCCATGCCTGCCAGGAGCTATTTCTGAGCAGACAGCCAGGAGTAACCCCTGAGCACCGCCGGGTGTGACCCAAAAACCAAAAAAAAAAAAAAAAGATTGGATCATAGTTTATTGAATATAAATGTCACACTTTGTACTTTTTGTTTTTGTTTTTGGGCCACACCTGGTGATGCTCAGGGTTACTCCTGGTCCGCACTTAGAAATTGCTCCTGGCAAGCTCGGGGGACCATATGGGATGCCAAGACTTGAACCATCGTCCGTTCAAATCAGCTGTGTGCAAGGCAAATGCCCTACCGCTGTGCTATCTCTCTGGCTGCCAGGAGTAATTTTTTGAGCATAGAACCAGGAGTGATGCCTGAGCATGACCGGGGGTGGCCCAAAAATAAACAAACAAAAAGAATGTTTACAAATTACAAAAATTGAATTAGTTTCACTAGTAAAGTATAGAAGTGATCTGAAGATGAACAAAGTTAATATTAGCTCATAGATTCTCCTTGAATTCTATAAGAAGTTCATATTTCATAAGCTGTTAATATGGTAAAGGTTAGTGTGAAGTTGAATTGTGGATTTTTAACTAGTAGGCTAACCCCCTGATGTTATTTCTAACATAGAGGAATGTATTAGCCAAAACTGAGCTAAACTTATGAGCTGTAAATTGGGATATTAATGAGCTGAGACTAATGAAGATAGGCAAGGAGAAGCAGAGCTGTGAGAGCAGTTGCTCCAGCAGGGCGCCAGAGACGTCTCCTGCCACCACTTACTGTCCCACTCGACCATAGGCAAGGCCAGTGAGAGTTTTCTGAGACTTAATGTTGCTACTATTTTACTATTTAAAACCACTCAGGTATGGTATAAATTAGAAATTTACAGTTATTTTATGCTTTTCTTCACATACTAAGTATTATTCAATGAAAACATAAGTTTAAGATCCAAGTGTTTTGTAAAATACTGTGAACATTGCTTAACTCTTTTTAACTCTTAACATTGTCTTAACTCTTTTTTTCTCTCAGTCTTGGCCCAACTATGAGGATATCTATAAACAAGCAATTGAAATCGCCATATTTTTAGATTTACCTCATTTTCCATACATAACTGAAGATTGCTACCTTCACCCAAAGATCCTGTGTATGAAGTACTTGATGGAAGTCAATCTCCCAGGTGAGTATATGGAGTGTCTATTCTGAAGAAGCTTTTTCCACCAGAATAGTGTGGAGCAAAGCTAAGGCTAGTCGAGCCCCTGACAAAATCCATACAGTGCACACCTTTAAAAAGTTGGAAACCCTTCAGATATGTTAGATTATGTGAGATGGTTGAAAGTGTCCATTGAGACATCAGGGTTCTATTCTGGTATGGGGTATGCTTGAGGGAATGTATTTAGTTTCAGTATTGTTCATTGCTTGCACAAAAAGTAAGATTTTAATGTTATTAAATAATGACTACATATTCCCCCCTCATGTGAGCAGCATTTCTTCCTTTGCACAAAGCATAAATATTACATAATTCTAATGTCTTAAAATCCCAGAACCAAATCAATGAGAATGCTTTTATTGTTTGTTGATATGCAACTCCAGTTCTAAAACAAAGGGACGTCAGGGCCGGAGAGATAGCATGGAGGTAAGGCGTTTACCTTTCATGCAGAAGGTCATCATCAGTTCAAATCCTGGCGCCCCATATGGTCCCCCATGCCTGCCAGGAGCAATTTCTGAGCACGGAGCCAGGAAAAACCTCTGAGCACTGCCGGGTGTGACCCAAAAACCACAAAAAAAAAAAAAAAAAACCCAAAGGGACGTCACCCTAGTTTGCTCACTGAACCCTCCAAGGCAATGAAACAGAATGAATGTGGAAAGAACCTGACTAGACTGTGTACATACACCACAACACAGGAAGCTGAAGGAATCTCTCACCGGAATCTAGTCCTGAATTTCTTGCTGAACTAGAAATGTCAGAAATCCAGGATTTTATTCTAAAGATAAAATACAAACACAATGTCACAATATTGTGATTAAGTATATTTTATTGAGAAATAAAAATTTACATTCACATAAAGAAAATACAAAGCTATAGCATAATATTTAATCATAAAGTAAATGTGAGTGTGTAGTAAAACACATGCAGACATTATAGAAATAATATATATGAAATTTCTTTTTTGTTTGTTTTTGTTTTTGAGTCACACCTGGCAGTGCTCAGGGATTACTCCTGGCTCTATGCTCAGAAATCATTCCTGGCAGGCTCGGGGACCATATGGGATGCCGGGATTTAAACCACCATCCTTCTGCATGCAAGGCAAATATCCTACCTCCATGCTATCTCTTTGGCCTCATATATGCAATTTTTTGTGGGAGATCCACAAAGCAATACTTATGGGGTCTCAGTACCACTCCCAGTATTTGCTACTCTGGTCAGACAGCTCAGTTATGGGGTTACCAGAGCCACCTGCAATGCTTATGGACCCTTGAGGTGCTGCAAAAAGAATATGAGTTCTCATACAAACACCACCTGGTGAATCCCTGAAGGCCCCTTAGCAACACACCCTTGGGTCCTCACATTGCACCACTGGCCCAGGTGACTAAAAATTACCAAAGCGCACCTCTCCTCCCCACCCCCTACTCCCATCTCCTGAGCACCACTCGGGAGATGCCCCACTTCCACCCCAATAGAATGGTCTTGGACACTTCGTTTGTGGGGCTGGTATGTCACTAAGAAATGAAGCATTTGTCCTGCATGTTTGAGGACTTTTGTATGAATCATGCCACCATAAATTGGATTCTTTGGACCATACCCTACGGCTCTCAGGGGTTACTCCTGGCTCTGTGCTCAAAAATCGCTCCTGGCAGGCTTGGGGGACCATATGGGATGCCAGGAATTAAACCTGGATCTGCCCCCAGATAGTACATGCAGGGCAAATGCCCTTCCTATCTCTTCGGTCCCAGAATTTTTAAATTAGTTTGTAAAGAGCTCAAAAATGGACTGGAATGATAGCACAGCAGATAGGGCATTTACCTTGCATGTGGCTTACCCAGGTTTGATCCCCAGAGCCTGGATAGTCCCCTGTGCCTGCCAGGGTTAATTTCTGAGCTCAGGGCCACCCCAGAGCGCAGCTGAGTGTGGCCCAAAAATTCCCAAAAACACATACAAAAGAGCTCAAAAATATTGAAAAGGTTTGTTATAATTAAAAATGTATGTGTAACACAAATGAATGTGTAACTTTCCACATCTACATAGGATAAAATACTGGTAAAACAGTTAAAATATAGCAAAATATTATAGTGCATTTTTCCCTTTCTTCTGCCTGATGTGTATTCATAAATGACTATATTGAGCTTGTATTACCTAGTAGTGTGGAGAAAGCGATAAACAAAATATATCTATAAGATGTTCTAATACACAGTCATTCCATTTTGGAGTTGCCCAATACTTCCTCCCCCCACATTCATTCTGGGGTCACCTTTATCCCAGCTCAAATGTGTCCTTTGTAAGATTTCTTTTCTTAGGGCTGGTGTGATAGTTTTGCAGGTAAGACTTTTGCCTCGCATGCAGCCAAACCAGGTTCAATCCCATGCATCCCTGCTGGTCCCTCAGTTAGCCACTGTAGAGCCACAAGTAACCCCTTAGCACCACTGGGTGTAACCTACCAACCAAATAAACAAGCAAAGATTTCCTTTTTCCTCTTTCATATTTCTTAAATAAAACTATTTTACTTTGTTTAAAGGGAGGGGACTGAAAGGACAGTATAGCAGGGAAAGGTTAGTTAGGTTTTGCCTTACATGCGGCTGACCCAAATTCAGTCTCTGGAACCATCCTGAGCCCTGCCAGGAGTGACCCCTGAGTGCAGAGCCAAGAGTGCAACCCCTCCAAAAGGATATGAGATGTGGTAGTCCTTGGGCCTTAAGTCCCTGTACTTTATATTTAACAGGTGACTTTATAAAATTATAAGCTTGCTAGGTAGGGTGTCAATGTTTTAAAACTTACAAATATATACATGGGTGTACATGGAATCTATTATTATGCTGAGGGAAATAAGTCAGAGGGAGAGAGACACAGAATAGTCTCACTTACCTATGGGTTTTAAGAAATATTAAAGACATTATTGTAATAATGCCCAGAGACAATAGAGATGAGGGCCAGAAGGACCGGCTCACAATATGAAGCTCACCACAAAGAGTGATGAGTGAGTTAGGGAAATAACTACACTAACAATTCACAGGACAGTGTTAATGAGTGAGAGAAATAGAATGCCTGTCTTGAATACTGGCTGGGGGTGGGGGGACATTGGTGGTGGGAATGTTGCACTGGTGAAGGGGGGGTGTTCTGTTTATGACTGAAACCCAACTACAATCATGCCTGTAATCATGGTGCTTAAGTAAAGATTTTATATTTTAAAAAAAAACCCACTTATTTCTCTTTAGAGAAAATAAATTTAGAGAAATTTGTTACAATAAAACCACCAGTATTGCTATATTTGGATTAAAAAGAAAAGGCCTGTGTGTTTGGAACACTTTCAAAGAGAGGTTTTAAGGTTCCCAGAAAACAAACAGTAGTTTTCAGTATGCTGGGTTGAGAAGAAATGCCCCACCTCAAAGCCTCCACAAATGCCCCCGAGTCACTGGAGCAAGGTAGAAAGGGCTCAGCAGGCTTGTCACACGCCCTCACTGAGTCAGGGCTGCCTCTTCAGTGGCTTTGAATGAGCTCCAAGGGCCCAGAGAGCATCACTGAGTATATCCTCCAGATCTCAGTGCAAAGCTTGGAGTGTCTTCTATAATCAAAAGAGAGAAAAACTCTGTCTATATTTACTTGCACTATCTAATGTGATCTGTCCTCACCACGGCTCATTTTACAAGTGAAGAAACTGAAGTTAAATGACTGATCCAACTCCCTAAGCTAATAATCGGAAAGCCTAAATATAGGTCATAGACTTTCTGATTCCAAGTCCCACATTATTCGCCTTTGAATTATAAGTGTAGTTTATGCTGAGCATATAATTTCTTTGTGAAAGTAGTATGTCTGGTTAAATGCACACAGTGTGAGCCAAGGCACCAGCCATCAGTGAGTGTACACTCCTGGAGGCTCTAGTTTAGGTCTTTTAATAGGTGTCATTTCTGGTGGGTGCTAATTGCTATAGATATTTGCATAACTGTGATGGGAGCCAACAGGTGTATCCTGTGAACATTAGATGGTGTAGAAAGTCAAAATCAGGAAGGACAGCTCCCAAGAGTTTACCATTTATTTTTATATTTGGGCATCATTTAAAAAAATGTATTCACAAAATGTGTTTCAAACTTTTAAAACTATACAAAGTTTTAAGATAAAGCCAAGTATACACAGTAGTATATCATTAGCCATATAATTTAATTTCCATTTTACTGTTGTGTTCTTCAACAGATGAAATACACGATTTTACCTGCCAAGTGGTAAAAATGACCGGAATAGGAGAAGTGGATTTTCTGACATTTGATCCTGTAGCTAAAATGCCAAAAACTGTTAAATATGATGTACAGGCTGTAGCTATCATCATCGTCGTCTTAAAGCTTCTTTTTTTATTGAATGACAATTTAGAATGGTAAGTATATCAATTTCTATCCCCAGTATATCAATTTTTTTGAGAAAAATACTGTATTGTTTGGAGACTGAGAGATAATACAAGGGTTAAGACTTGCCTTGCACAGTCAGCCTTGGTTCAATCTGTGTTACCACATATGATTCCCCCAAACCACCAGGAATGACCCCTGAGCACAAAGTAAGGAATTAGCCTTGAGTACCACTAGATGTGGCCAACCCCCATCCCTCAAACTATTATTTTTAACTTAATTATTCAAAGTAAAAGAATCTAGCTACTGGTTATCTTTGTAAACAATGAAGCTCTCTAGGAGCCGGAAAGATAGCATAGAAGTAAGGTGTTTGCCTTGCATGCAGAAGGTTGGTGGTTCAAATCCCGGCATCCCATATGGTCCCCTGAGCCTGCCAGGAGTGATTTCTGAGCATAGAGCCAGGAGTAACCCCTGTGTGTTGCTGGGTGTGACCCAAAAACCAAAAAAAAAAAAAAAAAAAATGTTGTTTTAGAATACTAATAGCAACAGCTGCTTCTTACACATTTTCATTCTTTCTTAGTACATTGCTTATATCATGTTTTATTTACCTTTTTGAGTAGCTGTATCTTTTTTTATTTTTATTTATTTATTTATTTATTTTTTGCTCCACTAATTCAGAAGTTGCTGTTTGGATCATTGATTTTTGGATCCACACCTTGAGGTGCTTGTGTTTACACCCAGCAATGCTTGGGGGACTGATAAAACCAGGGGCTCCCACATGCAAAGCCTGTGCTTGGGCCCTTTGAGCCACTTCCTTAGCCCTAACTGAGGAGCTTTCAGTCCTCATAAACAAATTCTTTTTTTTTTTCTCTCTCAAAAACAAATTCTAAAGAATCATTTTGTACTCTGCTTGTATGCTTTTATGGTCCTAAAGCTGAGTGTCTTTCACAGGCTACTTTGGAAATGTTACTTCTTCCAAATTTGTATAGAACAACAATATTTATTCCTCCCTGTTTCAGTGATTGTTTCTTTATTAAAATTTGGCATCAATATATTTTTCTTTTAGAACAAACTTTTACTGTCTTTAAATAAATGGTTTCTAAACAAATTTACTAGTTTATTCGTATCTCCAGGTCCTTGTCTAATCTTGCTGAGAAGCATAATGAGAAGAATAAAGAAGGTACTTTACTTTTTTTTTTTCTCTTGATACTTTACTTTTTTAAATGAATTTCAAGGTAATTATAAATGGTGGATTAAAAGGTGTGGTATAAGTAGGAAGGAAACTGAAATATACAAATGCATATATACATGTGTATAAATTACACTTTTTATTGGATTTGTTTCATACTAATGTAATATGATTTTGCTAACCTACAGAAAATCACTTCTTTGATAATTATGGATTTCATTTCTTTCAGATAAGCCATGGTTTAATTTCAGAAAATGGTACCAAATTATGAAGAAATCTCTTGATGAGAAAAAGCAAAAATGGAAAGAAACTAGAGCAAAGTATGTTACCTTTTCTAGTTTTATGTATGCCTACTTTTCTCTAAGTCTGTCACTTTCTATTTGGAAGCTAAAGTTTCATTAGTATAGACTTGTCAACTTTATGACATTTCCCTAGAGGAATTTCTCTTATATTCTAATTACAGTTAATTAAGCTCTAAATTTTATTTGGTTTTTACTTGTTTTTTTATTGTTCTGTTTTGCTCCAGATTCCAGTTCAGTATACCACAATACCATATTATGCTTAAAGTAAATTAACTTCTTATAGTTGTGTCTTACCTGCATTTATAATACTCCTTCTTCCTGCTTTTCAAGTTGGTAATTTCCTCTCTAGCTTCCTAATATAATCAATATTAAAGTGCCAGCTTATGAATATTTCCCTGGATTAAAGATTCTATAGAAATCAAAGCAAAGGAAAGCAGAGTAAATCCCCCCCCCCCCCCCCAGCAGAGTAAATTACTTTTGGCTCTGTTCAGGAATCAATCCTGTTAGGTTTGGGGATCTATATGGGGTGTTGGGGATTGATCCAAGTCAACTTTGTCTAAGACAAATTCCCTACCTGCTATACTAGCTCTCCAAACAACCCTGGGAGTGCTTTTAAATAGTTTATTAGTATGAAACAGACACAGATATGAATAAAACCCTTTGGGGAAGAGGATTCTTGCCCCAAAGCATAGAAGAGGAGCAGTTCTGAGTGTTCTGTTTTGATGCACAGTGATGAAGAGGTAGGAAGTGAACTTTCTCTGGCGGCTCTAAGAGCCCCAGGAACCCAGGACTCTGCTCATCCTTGTTGAAGGAGAAATCTCACTGGGTCTCAGAGAGTACAAGAGTAGCAGCAAACCAGAAATTTTAATAGAAAAAAACTCCTAAGACTGAGTTGGACATTGTCCTTTGGGTCTTTCTTTTTGGAGACTAAATGTTTGTACCATGTCACTCAGGCAGCCCAGTGATGAGTTGGGATTTATTGACCACATCCAGGGACCAGCTCACTTTAAGCAAAGGTTTTGGAGCCCAAATTCACACTGCAGTGTTATGCACTCCTGTGACTTTCTTTCTTTCTTTCTTTCTTCTCTTCTTTTTCTTTCTTTTCTTTCTTTCTTTCTTTTTCTTTTATTGACCACATCCAGGGACCAGCTCACTTTAAGCAAAGGTTTTGGAGCCCAAATTCACACTGCAGTGTTATGCACTCCTGTGACTTTCTTTCTTTCTTTCTTTCTTTCTTTCTTTCTTTCTTTCTTTCTTTCTTTCTTTCTTTCTTTCTTTCTTTCTTTCTTTCTTTCTTTCTTTCTTTCTTTGTTTCTTTTTTCTTTCTTTCTTTCTTTCTTTCTTTCTTTCTTTCTTTCTTTCTTTCTTTCCTTCTTTCTTTCTTTCTTTCTTTCTTTCTTTACTTCTTTCTTTCTTTCTTTCTTTCTTTCTTTCTTCCTTCTTCCTTCCTTCCTTCCTTCCTTCCTTCCTTCCTTCCTTCCTTCCTTCCTTCCTTCCTTCCTTCCTTCCTTCCTTCCTTCCTTCCTTCCTTCCTTCCTTCCTTCCTTCCTTCCTTCCTTCCTTCCTTCCTTCCTTCCTTCCTTCCTTCCTTCCTTCCTTCCTTCCTTCCTTCTTTTGGTTTTTGGTTTTTCGGGCCACACACGTTTGATGCTCGGGTTACTCCTGGCTAAGCGCTCAGAAATTGCCCCTGGCTTGGGGGGACCATATGGGATGCTGGGGGATCGAACCGTGGTCCTTCCTTGGCTAGCACTTGCAAGGCAGACACCTTCCTCTAGTGCCACCTCGCCGGCCCCTCCTGTGACTTTCTAACATTTTACTACTTTAGGAAGAATCTGGTAATCAGTGGAAGTATATCTAGTTTCATTGTGGCCTTTTCCAGAGAGCATCAGACCTTACAGAGATTTTATCCAAGGAATCTATTATCAAGATCCTAGTTCAAAGTGTGTGTCTTCTTTGGCTGAGATAACATTTGTAAGTCTCTGCTGGCAAATGCTGGGCATAAAGCCTCAGTGCCTGCTGGTTTCTGGCCAGTCTCCCTCTGCCCAGTTTTTGACACACGTTCAACACTTTTCTCTATATCCTTCTGGATTACCTTCTCTGATGCCAAGTGAGAATTATTCAAACATTTCCCCTCATTAGGGTGCAGGGGTGGGACACATCCAGCGAATGCTGTAGACTTTTCCCTGGCTCAGTGTTCAGAATTTGCTACTGGCCAGGCTCAGGTGGTACCAGAGAGGGAGCAACCAATGGAATAATACATATGGGTTGTGTGGGTTGTGTGTGGCTATACATGATCTCTCTTCTCTCTCTCTCTCTCTTTTTCTCTCTCTCTTCCCCTCCCTCTCTCTCTCCCCCCCCTCTCTCTCCCTTTTTGTAACTTTCTTGGCTTCATTTCCTCTTAGGAGTGTTTGAAGAACACACATTGAATTGTCTTATTCACTCCTTCCCTGCCCTCCTTTCCCTCTTTCCCTTCCTTCTTTCCTCCTTGTTCTTTTCCCTTTTTAAGCTCTATAGACATGTGTCAATAAGCCCTATAGAACCAGACTTTTTACAGCGTTAGCAAAAACTTCTCTTAAATGTGTTTAGGTTCATTTCAGCTACTTCTCTCCTTGTACAGGTACTTCTGGAAAAGTGAAAAACCCCTCTACTATTCATCTATTGATAAATCTGTAGTATATAAAAAAAGAGGTGAGCTGCATTTTCTCTTGTTTATGCTAACTAGCAATACACTTATAAGAAAGCTAAATACCTTCACTTGAAAAACAAATCACTGGGGCCGGAGCAATAGCACAGCAGTAGGGTGTTTGCTTTTCATGAAGCCTACCTGGGACTGACCCTGGTTTGATCCCTGGCATCCCATATGGTACCCCCGAGCCTGCCAGGAGTGATTTCTGAGCTCAGAGCCAGGAGTAACTTCTGAGTGATGCCGGTTGTAGCCCAAACAAAACAAAACAAAAAGAAAGAAAAACAGATACACAACATTTTTGTTGTTTTCTTTTTACTTCTTTTACAAATGTTCTAAAGAAAATGTCTCTGAAAAAAAAAAAATTTTTTTTCAAAACGATCATTCCATTTATTTCAGAAACAGACCATGATTTAAAAGAGTTTTAAGTTCCCAAATCTAAGATCCTCTATTTGTGAGATTTCAGAACTTTTTAGAGAATTGCCTTTAGGCTATCTTGTTTATTTGTTTTAAATTGTGGTCAAATACACAAAACAGTTTTTACCACTTTAACTTTTTTAAGTAGTTCCTCTTAGCCCCTCATCTGCCTTCAGTTTCTTTAATATTATCCTTTGACATGTTGGCATTTGTCAAAGCAAAGAGACCAAACTTTGATCATCAGGTAAACTTCAGACTTTAGTTGTGCTCTAATGTTAGTTGTGTATGTGTCTCTGTTTTTTCTTTTCACTTATCCTTCAATTCCAGAAATGGTGGTGAATCTACAAAAACAATTTAGTGCATTGGTGGGTTCAGCACCAACTACTGAAAAAAAGAGCCCTTCAAGTTTTCAGTTCAACTGGACGGAAGAAGACCCTGACAGAACTTGTTTCCATGGACATAGCCTCCAGGGAATCCTAAAGAAGAAAGGCCAGTCACTGACAACCAAGAATTCTCTCTACTGGCTTAGTACACAGAGATTCTGCAAAAGGTATGTGATGCTTTGAGAAATCAAAGGATTAAAAACATGATGAAATCTCCAGTTTGGCCTGAAGTAGTAAGGTATGTCTTTCTTACTAAAAGAATGACATTATATAATTTTAAGAACTTGGCTATAAAGAGAGCCAGGTCGGGTTTTTTGTTTGTTTGTTTTGTTATGTTTTTCAGAATTAGAAGATAATGAGCTTATTATCAAGAAAATCTGATTTCTGTATTGAGTTTTGTTAAAAAGTTTTAGGGATGAAGGTGTTAACTAACCTCTGATCTTCTCAATGTGACAGATCATTATTCGGTACACTTTAAGCTTACCTGATGCATGTCACTGATCTCAGTTGAACAGAGAAGACAATTTTAAAGGATAAAGACTTTTGGAATGTGACTTTATGGTTTTATACTAATCACATTCCTGTATTGACATAGAAGTTGTCTCAGGGCGATTTCCCACAGTGGTTAAGATGACAAGCTAATGGAGATGGCTCTTCAGATCACACTGCTGCTCCTTACTGTCTGAGGGCAAGTTATTTATAGCCCTATGCCCCCCAAAATGGAAGGAGGAATAATACTCTCTTCTCCTCTTAGACCTTCAGTGGTTCCCATCTCATTCAGAGTCAAGTTGAAAGACCCTATGAACTTTCCAAGTTCCTGTTCTTCTCTGATCTCCCTTTGTATTGCATCATTTTTCTTTTCTTGCCTTTTCTTGTCCTGTCTTTTCTTTTTGTTTGTTTGTTTGGCTTTTTTAGGCCACATCTGGCAGTACTCGGACTTTACTCTAAGTCTCTGCTCCGGGATCACTCCTGGCAAGGCTCAGAGACTGTACTCAAGCCTGGAATGGAACCCAAGTTGGTTTCATAAAAGGCAAACACTATCTCCACAGCCATTTTTCAAACTCACTGTCCCTACTGCCCTTCTGTCCTTGAACTTGTCAAATGGCACTTTTCACAGAAACTTTTGCATATGTGGTACTTTCAACCTTGGAATGTTCTCCCCTTTATCCATATGGACTCACCTCTTTTCAGGTCTTTGCTTAAATCTTTATTCCTTGGAGAGGACTTTTATACCTATCATTTCTATAAAAATTCAGTGTCCCCTTTTCATCACTCTGTCAACTTACCAGTTTCCTTTTTCCTTATGACTTTTGTCATTGTTGACTGTCTGATAACATCTCTATAGGTTATTTGTCTCTCTACCCTAGAATGTAAATCCTTGAATATAGAGATTGTTTTATTTATTGAAATTTTCCAGATGCTAGGGCCAGAGAGATAACATGTAGGTAGAGCATTTGCCTTGCATGCTGAAGGATGGTGGTTTGAATCCTGGCATCCCATATGGTCCCCCGAGCCTGCCAGGGGTGCTTTCTGAGTGTAGAGCCAAGAGTAATCCATGAGCGCTGCCGGGTGTTACCCACAAAAACAAACAAACAAAAGAGAAAATTTCCAGATGCTAAAATAGGACTTAACAGTAGGTGCTCATGAAGTATTTAATGAGTGACTGAAAAATAGAAGTTGTCCCATAGGTCTTTATGAGCAAATGTTTAATAAGATATTTGGACTCTATCACATAGTATATGCCCAATAAATTTAACTATGATTATTGCTACTTTAAATTAATTTTCTATTGAAGGGTTTCAATTCTTGAATTGACTACCAAAGTATAGAAACTGCAATAGGAGATAGTGAGATAAAATGGTCTGTCCTTGAGTTTATCGTACACACCTACACATATGTGCACACAGATATACATATACACACAGAGAGACACATACATATATATATATAGACGTATATATGCACAAACATACATGCTATAGTCTGGAATGGTTGGGAATCATTGTCCAACAGTAGTAACAAGCAGAATCCTATTCTTGGGCAGAGTAACAACTGAGATAATTCATCTCTTTGCATATATGAGTTTTCTGTTGGTTTTGTTTACTTTTGTTTTTGAGTAGTTTTGGTGAGGCTATACCTGACAATGCTCAGGGATTACTCCTGGCTCTTGGTGGTGCTCGGGAGAACGTATCAAGTGCCAGGTCAGCTGCATGTATATAAAGTGAACACCTTGCCTGCTGTTTTATCTCTCCAGTCCATCGGATTTCAGCATTTTATCTTGAAAGAACAGGAAGTATTATGGTTCTAATCAGCAAGGTGTCCTTGTCAAAAACCAGTGGGTGGGGAAATGCTTGCTGGCACTCTTCTGCCTTATCTGCCTGTATAGTTGGGCCTGAGTCAGGGTCTGAGCCTTTCAAAGGCACAGTTAGAATTTTGGATATTCTTTATAGATTTAGTGCTATAATTGTAAGGTAGTAAGCTATGGGCCTTGGCTTAGTCAAAGACAAATGGCTGATATTCCTCTCACCCCTGCCCTGGTAGTCTCAAGGCTAACCTATAATACACAGATGATGTTTCAGAGATACCACAACTCTGTGCCCTCCTTGCTTTAGCCCAGAACCACAAGGAGGGTAAAATGGCCTCAGCCAACCAATAAAAAGCCAACAAACCCATGAGGAACACCCACTTTTTTCAGACAGCAGCTCAGCCCCCCTGTCCAGAGCCATACTCTGCCTTCAGGTATACCTGGCAGTCTGAATTGTCTGATATTCAAATTTCTAATCATGAGAAGGAACAAAGTAGGACGGGGCCTGAGAGAATGGGCCTCTGATTGGCATCTTGACAGCAAACATAAATGGCATCCATTTGACAAACAGTGGAAGTGCCAGATTGAACACAAAGAAAAATCATGCACAATACAGCCGTCTGGAGCTCATCCACAAAACAGGTACTTGCTCCACAAAAGTACACCTGAGGGGCCAGAGTGATAGCACAGCATTAGAGGGTTTGCCTTGAACAAGGCTGATCCAGGATAGACCCAGGTTTAATTCCTGGCATCCCATATGGTCCCCCAAGCCTCTGAGCACAGAGCCAGGAGTAACCCTTTAGCGCCATTGGATGTGGCCCAAAAACAAAAATGAAAATAAAAGTATACCTGAAATGTCCCCTTATGCTCAGAACACATCCCCAAATGCTGTCTTTATTTTTTTTTTCTATAGAACAGAATTTTTAATATTGTCACAATCAAACTGGGAACCTTTGCCTGGAGAGATAGGACAGTGAGTACGGTGTTTGCCTTGCACATGGCTGACCTCCATGTTCGATCCCTGGAACCTCACATAGTCTCCAAACACCAGAAGTAGCCCAAACTACACCTTCTCCCCCAAAATGGATGTTTTGTCATGATGTAATTGTTACAACCAAAAACTATGCTAAACATGCTGTTTGTCATAACTAAAACCATATATGACTCATTTTTTGTTTATTTTGCTTTTGGGTCACACCTGCCAGTGTTCAGGGTTTTTCCAGGTTCTCTGCTCAGCGGTCATTCCTGGCCAGGCTCAGGGAACCGTATGTAGTGCTGGGCCTCAAACTTGAGTCCTTGCATGCCAGGCAAGTGCCTTACCCACTGTACTATCTCTTCAGCACTATGATTTAGTTTTTAATGTTGTCCATCCAAAATTATTAAAATGAAATGTGTGGGAGACCAGAGAGCTAGTACAATGGATTCGGTGCTTGCTTGCCTTACACTTGGCCAATATGGATTTGATACCTAGCAGTTCTATATGGTTCCCCTGAACCCTGTCAGTTTGCACCCAAAGTGTAGAGCCGGGAGTAAGCCCTGAGCACAACCAGGTATGTTAAAAAAAATAATAAAATGAAATGTTTGAATCTTTAAGAAAGTAAATCTTAAAAAAAAAAGTAAATCTTCAAGCTACAAAGCGAAATTATGGTACAGGACTCCTTCCTGCTGTTCAGTGAAGACACAGGATTGTATTCATGGAGGCTGTTTATCCTGTTGGGGGCTGAACTCATTTTAATGAGTTTAAACACACACACACACACCACACACTCATTTTAGTGAGTTTAAACACACACATACACACACACACACACACACACACACACACACACACACACCACTGTTCCTTACATTCACACACATCCCCTCTGTGAAGAGACAGGTCCCCAACAACTAACTCCATCCAGGCCCTGAGGTCAAGCGGTGGTAACTCACCTCCATAAGCAGGCTCCATCCTTCAAGGCAAATACTCCTCCCCCCCCACACACACACACATCTCCCAAACATGTTCCAAGAAAATGAAGAGGCTCAGTGGTGGCAGGATTCAATTTTTTAATGTTTTTTTTTTCTTTGTTATCTTTGTAAATGCAAACTCAGAAATTCATTTTGCAAGCACTTGAACTTTCTCATCAGGGAGATGAACCTGCATCCCTCCCCCTCTTGCAGTGCAGAGCTGTGTTTGTCCACTCACATGGTGCTGTGTGATATGCCACAGCATCCATTTGCCTCACATTTGTTCAGTGTCAAACAGCTCAAGGGACATTGCTCAGCACATGCTCTTCTCTGTGCAGAGTGACTGAAACTAACAATTCTTTGTATGATTGGTTTTGTTTCTTGGAACTCTCAAGGGTATTTTTCTGAGTTTATAATAAAGAATACAATATTGTATTGTATTGTATTGTATAACATACATATTGGTGTATAATCATAACATACTGGTGATTCCGTTTAGAAATTCTTATTATAGCAGGTAGTCTATATCTATCTTTCTGCTCAGAAAATAGTCTGATGGTCCCTGGTAAGAAAAACAATGCTTGGGCCCGGAGAGATAGAACAGCGGCGTTTGCCTTGCAAGCAGCCGATCCAGGACCAAAGGTGGTTGATTCGAATCCTGGTGTCCCATATGGTCCCCCGTGCCTGCCAGGAGCTATTTCTAAGCAGACAGCCAGGAGTCATACCCTGAGCACCGCAGGGTATGACCCAAAAACCAAAAAAAAAAAAAAAAAGGAAAAAGAAAAAAGAAAAGCAATGCTTTCACCCTTTTCATGGTACTATCTGTCTGAAAGAAAATCTCTTAGTATAACAGAAACTGAAAATTAGAAAAGAGTCAGAGATAAGCTCACAAACAAGGAGTTTGTGCTTTGTATGCTCAGTTCTCAGCTCCTGCATGAAACTAAATGCCCTGCCCCCACCCAGCACTGCTGGTTATGGCTCCCCAGAACTGGGCTGACCTCCTGACCATCAGGCCCCTCCCACCAGTTAGGTATGGTATGAGTTCATAGCCTCAGAGCACTGCCGGGAGGACTCTCTAAAAACAATTTAGAAAACATGAAAAGCAAAAAGGATATTGTCAGAACTCCTCTGTAATAGACTTTCTATTAAGTCTATCACTATTATCATTTACTACTATTATTATTATTTCTATTAAGTCCTATTCCCCTGTAATAGACTTTCTAGTAAGCCAATTAATCAGTGGGATTTGGAGTGAAGGGCATACCACATTCTGCAGTGCTCAGGGCTTACTGTTGGCTCTGTACTCAGCTACCATTCCTGGCAGTGTCAGGGGATATACTATACACAATGCCTATGGTTGAACGTGGGTTGTCTGCATGTAAAGCAAATACCCTATCCACTATAGTATCTGGCCTCAGCAGTGAGTCTTAAAGTTTTTGTTTGTTTTGTTTTGGCACCATACTAAGGCTTACTCTTGATTCAGCAGTTGTGATCACTCCTAGAGATGCTGGGGATTGAACCTGGTTCAGCCATGTGCAAGACAAGTGCCTTAATCCCTGTGCTATTTCTGGCCCAGAAAATAAACATTTTTCAACTCTGCCAAATATGGGGTTAAAGGCTTACTATGTTTTCCTTTAATTATTTTATCTACCTATTAGATAAGAGAACCAAGAATAGTTATCAATCATTATAACTGACGGGCAGCAGTTATAATGTGGTACAAATACATTCTTTTTAGGTGCTTCAGACCATATATTTCATATAAACCAAAAAATCAAAAATATTTAAGTTTATATTTGTTATTTGTTCACCTGTTTTTAAGTATTTTATTATGGGGGCTGGAGAGATGGTGCAATGGATAGGCACCTGCTTTGAGCACAGCCAACTAGAATTTGATCTCCAGCATCCTGTGTGATTCCCTGAGCACCACCAAGAGTGATCCCTGAGCACAGAGCCAAGAGAAATCCCAGAGCACAACTGGATATGTCCACAAAACAAAACAATTCTCTAATGAGAAAGTTTAAATATATTTCAAGGGACCATAGCGGTGGCATAAGTAGTAGGGTGTTTGTTTGCCTTGCATGGGCTAACCTAGGATAGACTGCAGTTCAATCCCTCGGCGTCCCATATGGTCTCCCAAGCTAGGAGCGATTTCTGAGCGCATAGCCAGTAGTAACCCCTGAGCATCAGTGGGTGTGTCCCAAGAAGCAAAAAATAAATAAATAAATAAATAAATAAATAAATAAATAAATAAATAAATAAATGGTAACAACTGTGGCTACTACTTTACCAAGTTGGGGGATTGATTTCAAAGTATAGAAAATGAATAAATCATAGCACAGCTGTTTTTTACCCAGGCCCTAACATGAGTTACTTTACCACTCCTCTGCTAGCCCCAGATGATTTGGAGGCAAATATCAAACATCAGATTCTTAAAAATCAAAGCATGATACCATTAATTAGGCATAGAAAATTTTAATGAAGGGCCAGAGTGATAACACAGCGGTAGGGTGTTTGCCTTGCACTCTGTCGACCTGAAGGGACCCGGTTAGATCCCAGCATCCCATCCCCCAAGCCTGCCAGGAACAATTTCTTTTTTGGTTTGTTTTTCAGTTTTTGGGTCACACCTGGCAGTGCTCAGGGGTGATTCTGGCTCTACGCTCAGAAATCGATCCTGGCAGGCTCAGGGACCACATGGGATGCTGGGATTCAAACCACTATCCTTCTGCATGACAGGCAAACGCCCTACCACCATGCTATCTCTCCCACAGCAGAGAGATATCTGCCCACAGGAGCAGTTGCTGAGCACAGAGCCAAGAGTAGCCCCTGCTGGGTGTGGTCCAAAAACCAAAAAAAAAAAAAAAGGCATTTTAATGATCCCTTAATGGTATTAAGCTTGGTGAATATTTAGATTTTCCCAATTGTCACATAGTTTTTAGTAGCCCCAATCCAAATAAGACCATTGCCAGTGGTTAAGATATCCCTTAGGCCTTTTAGTTTGTAAATTCCCCCTTTATCTCTTTTTTTCCACCTGCAATTTACTTGTTGAGTAATCCAGGTCATGTGTCCTGTACAATTTCCCATAGTTCAGATTTTGCTGATTACAGCCCGTGACGCCATTTAACATGTTCCCTGTCCCCAGGATTGCATATTAGAATTTAAGACTAGTTATGACAGATTTTGTAGTAGAGCTTTGATCAGATTTCGTTTTTGCTACATTAAAATGAGTAAGAACACTTGATAAACTTCTCATCTGCACAGAAGAGCAAGCTTGTGCTATCATCTGGCATCTGATTCAGCGGGGTGTGGGGGTGCTAAGGTTTGTTCAGTTTGTTTGAAAATGCATCCAGTTTCTTTCCTCATGTGCTGGTGCCCACCTGAGTGGTTCCAAGTATTGTTTTAGTTAAGGTACCAGTTCCAAGTATTGTTTTAGGTAAGGCTGGAAGGCTGAGGGTGAAGGGCCTGGCAGTGCCAGGGTTTGAGTCCAGGTTTTCACCTGTGCAGGCAAGTACTCCCCACTGAGCCACAGCCTCTGTCCTTCAACATTACTCGAGAGTACAGGAGTCAAGATCTTGCTTTCCATGCAGCCAGCTTGATCTCCCAAGCACTGGGAGCCTTTCTGGGCACAGACACCAGGCATGTGACCCAGCCAACCCCCACCCCAAAAGTACTATTTTAAACATGAGCATTTATGTCTGCAAAGTTATCTAGGGGCTGTGCAAGAGATAGTGGCACCCATTCCTCAATGGTCATTGAAAGATAACATCTTTCTTTTCTTTCCTCCTCTAGCTATTGTAAACATGTGACAACCTATGAAGAATCCAGCTTTTCTCTGACTTATCAGTTTATCCTCGATCTCTTTTCTTTCCTGCTGAGAATCAAGACCTCCTTGCTCCATGAAGAAGTGAGCTTAATTGAGAAGAGACTCTTTAAATCAAGATACAGTAAAATAGTAAAGAAGTCTTCAAGATCTGGAAAAGCAAAAAGAAGTTGATAAGAATAAGTTTGGGGGAGCAGAGTGCTTGTCTTACATGCAGTTTACCTGGGTTTGAACCCCAGCACCGCATATGTTCCCCTGAGTCCCACCACTTATCTGAACACTTGTCACCAGGTTTGGCCCAAAAACCAAAAAAAAAAAAAAAAAAAAGAATGAAGTAAGAACTTTCTTGAGAAATTATTTTATTTCTTTGTGTGTGTGTGTGTGTGTGTGTGTGTGTGTGTGTGTGTGTGTGTGTGTGTGAGAGAGAGAGAGAGAGAGAGAGAGACAGACAGACAGACAGACAGACAACAGGGAGACAGATAGACAGACAGAGACAGAGAGCATGCGAGCAGTAGGGAGCAAGGAGTGAAAGCAGGGGGACAGGAGGTATTATGCTACTTGATACCTGATAGTGCTGAGAGGAACATGTGGTTCTGGGGATCAAACCTTGAAAGGTCCCCTCATGCAAAGCACATGCTCCAGACTTTTGAGCTATTTCCTTGATGCCTTGAAAGTATTTTGTTCAGGCCCGGAGAGATAGCACAGCGGCGAGATCCAGGACCTAAAGGTGATTGGTTCGAATCCCGGTGTCCCACATGGTCCCCCATGCCTGCCAGGAGCTATTTCTGAGCAGACAGCCAGGAGTAACCCCTGAGCACCACTGGGTGTGGCCCAAAAACCAAAAAAAAAAAAAAAAAAAAGAAAGTATTTTGTTCATTTTGTTTTGGGATCATATCCTGCAGCGCTCAAGACTTATTTCTGTCTCTGGACTCAGTAGTCACTCCTGGTGGGCTCAGAGGACCATAATGGATGCTATGGATCAAACCTGAGTCGGCCACAAGCAAGTCAGATAAGCACATTACCCACTGCATTGTACTATCACTCCAGCCCCCCTTGGAAAAATACTGTAATAGTGATAGTAATGCCAATGTGAATACCTTTCCAGGGAACTTTGGGGGAAAATGTGTGTAATATGCTTATAAAAATGCATATTGGGGCCAGATAGCATGGAGGTAGGGTTTTTGCTTTACATGCAGAAGGATGGTGGTTCGAATCCTGGCATCCCATGTGGTCCCCTGAGCATACCAGGAGTGATTTCTGAGCATAGAGCCAGGAGTAACCCCTGAGCGCTATCGGGTATGACCCGAATACAAAACAAAAAATGCATGTTGGAGGGGCCAGAGCAATGGCGCAGCAGTAGGGCATTTGCCTTGCACATGGTTGACCCAAGATGAACCACAATTTGATCCCCCAGTGTCCCATATCGTCCCCTGAGCCAGGAGCAATTTCTGAGTGCAGAGTCAGGAATAACCCCTGAGCATCACTGGGTATGTATGGCCCAAAAACCAAAAGTAAAAAGCATATTGGAAAACGAGTGAGCTTCAAAACAAATTTTAGTTATGAATGTTCTTAATAAAATTAAAATAAATTACAGTATAAGGATCCCAAAATGTGTACTCATTATATTTATTCAAAAAGCAGCTACTGAGCCACTTCTGTTTTCCAGACACATTCTTTGTTTTTGGGTCACACTCAGCAACGCTCAGGGGTTACTCCTGGCTCTATGCTCAGAAATCGCCCCTGGCAGGCACAGGGGACCATATGGGATGCCGGAATTCAAACCACCATCCTTCTGCATGAAAGGCAAACGCCTTACCTCCATGCTATCTCTCCAGCCCCCCAGACACATTCTATGTGGTACTAAATGGTTCTTGTTTCTAGTCTTCTTTGGTAGTGACAAAAGTAAATACATATAATATTGGAGGGAATGAGAACAAAAAAGAGAAGATGGGTAAGAGAAAAGTAATAGGGTTCACCATTTATAGAAAGGGATTGAGGAGGTAGCATTCAGTTAGAGATCAGTTTGAATACACTGCAGCCAAAGGACCACGTCATGTAGCTATCGGGCAGGATAATGCCCAGCGCAAGAAACCTCCCAAGACCCTGCAGAAGGACTGTGCCAGTGGACCTGAGGAAGAGCATCTTGTTCATGCCATGGTTGAAGAGAAGAGTAGTGGCAGTTAGGGTAGAAGAGGGATTTTTCAAGGTATGATAAAGGGATTTCACCTTATCCAAAAAAGGCCTTGGAATTTCTGAGCAGATTATGTGAACTGACCTATAATATAAAATGATAAAAGGATTACTCTGTTGATCAGAGACAGAGGACACTTCATTAATTTTTTTCTAATTCTTATAATACCACAGTTTACCAAGTTATAATAATTGTCTTGGACATTAATTGTTCTTAATAATAATAATACCACCACCAATGTGACCTTCCCTTCATCAGTTTCTCCCAATCTCACCTAGCACCATAGCCTCCCTCCAGGCAGGCACAAACTTACTTCACACAGCTTGCTTCATATAACATAAAGGCAAATTATCAAAATGTAGATCAAAAAGGGTCAATTTGAAGTGATTGTTATATCTCTCGGTGATGTTACTAAAGTCACAGTTGAAGAATTTATTGGGCTGTGGTTGGAGCTATTTGAGCCTCCTATTACTTTCATGCTCACTGAGCGTGGTCAATTTTGATGTAACTTTCCCATCAAATTTCCTGTGATTCTAGACTGACACTACTATAAGATATTGAGGTTTTGGGGCCGGGCGGTGGCGCTGGAGGTAAGGTGCCTGCCTTGCCTGCGCTAGCCTAGGATGGACCGCGGTTCGATCCCCCGGCGTCCCATATGGTCCCCCAAGAAGCCAGGAGCAACTTCTGAGCGCATAGCCAGGAGTAACCCCTGAGCATCACAGGGTGTGGCCCAAAAACCAAAAAAAAAAAAAAAAAAGATATTGAGGTTTTGCACAGTATGGTGGCTTAGAAATTTGATAAGATTAAGACCATTAAGGTTGGAGGGTTCAGGGTATGGTGTTGGGCTTGCTGTAGTTCATGCAGAAAGGGGAATCTGCCCCCTCCACCTTTCTGAGAATACCATAGAGATCAACCAGGATCAAACTACTTGAGAGAAATATCAGGACCATTATTCTCTTGAAGCTTGAAGGAGGAACCGGGCTATTTTTCTGCCAGAAAGATGGTAGCAATGGGCAGGGGCTACTGGGTTTTCCTTGATGGGATGGTTGTAGAGAAATTTGGCCCAATCCCTTTTCACAAGCAAAGTCCCAGAATTTTCAGCCCTGTAGCTGAGTCTCACCTGAGAGGATTTAACTGCTCAGATTTTATTTTAGTCGAAGAGCTGGATGATTTCTTTTTTTGGGGGGAGGGGGGCTTGGGCCATAACCAGTGACGCTCAAGGGTTACTCCTGGCTATGCGTTCAGAAATAACTCCTGGCTTGGGGGACCGAATGGGACATGGGGGGATCCAACCTTGGTCTGTCCTAGGTCAGCTGTGTGCAAGGCAAATGCCCTACTGCTGCGCTATCGCTCCCATCCCAAGAGCTGGATGGTTTCTGTCAGAGGGTGGAAGGTGTAGCATTGGGCTGCCGTAGTTAGTTCATCTAGAAAGGGGAATCTCCCCCACCATCACCATTTCTGAAGTTGTAGAGGCCACTTTAGAGATGTCCTGATTCAGGCAAGAGATAATGGATTGAACTACAGACTGTAGTAAAAGTAGTAAGTCATTTGATCCCAAAACACAGTTTAGTTATAGAATAAGAATTTTGTAATAGATTAGTTTTGGGTGTCATCAATCTACATGCCAACATGTTTTTTTGTGTAACTGAAAGTACCACAAATAGAGCTAAGGCGTCCTCTTCCCATCCTTGGAATGAGAGATAATCAGATGCATAACATAGAATAAATTATTAATCACATTCTTGCCACTACATGTACATTAGACTACATAGCTAGTATGTGTGGAGGCAGGAGAGATGGGGTCATCCTTGGACACAAGAACAACCAGAGACCAATGGGGGGCAGGCTTTATAATACCAGGAGGCTGGAATGAGTTCAATAAAGTACTCACTTGCAATAAATAAAGTACTTCAAGAAGTACTTTTTTTTGCAAGAAGGTGTTAACTGGATTATTTGAATAGCATCATGGACTGGTAGGGGACTGGAATAACTTGGGAATGCCAGTGCTACCTCTGGTCCTGCCTAAGTGTTTGATTAGGAGACCTTCCCCACAGTAGTACAGGAGAGATAAAGCAGTTAGGCCTCTCTGAACGATCTACTTAGACATATATTAAAAAAGGGGAAAAAGTGAATCTCCTATTAGTTAGTATAGAGCAGAGATTCTCATTCTTATTTGGCCTCCTGCCCTCTTCAGAAATCATTCAGGGGGGAGATAGCACAACAGTAGGACGTTTGCCTTGCCCCATTATCAGCCCAATTCTCCAACTCCATATTCCAAACTATGTCATTGGCTTTTTTCATCAGTTATAGACTTCCAATTGCTTCTGTGTATTTTTCCCTTTGATTTTGTCCTAGAGAAGGAGGCTTATGACTTTATTACATTTAATTCAATAATATCTACATTGCCTATCAGTGGTTCTCAAGTATGTTCCCTGAGCAAACAACATTGATATCATCTGGTAATCTTTTTTTTTGTTTGCTTTTGTTTTTGTTTTTGGGTCACACCCGACAGCACTCAGGGGTTACTCCTAGCTCTATGCTCAGAAATCGCTCCTGGCAGGCTCAGGGGACCATATGGGATGCCGAGATTCGAACCACAACCTTCTGCATGCAAGGCAAAATTCTTACCTCCATGCTATCTCTCTGGCCCTTCATCTGGGACTCTTTAAAAAAAAATTCAAGGGGCCGGAGAGATAGCATGGAGGTAAGGCGTTAGCCTTTCATGCAGGAGGTCATCGGTTCGAATCCTGGCATCCCATATGGTCCCACGTGCCTGCCAGGAGCAATTTCTGAGCCTGGAACCAGGAATAACCCCTGAGCACTGCCAGGTGTGACCCAAAACACACACACACACACACACACACACACACAAATTTCAAAATTCTAATCTGCTGCTCACCGGCTTGGAAACCCAATATGGAATCTAGAATCTGTATTCTGACAAGCCTTCCAGGTGGTTCTGATAACTAAAGTGTCAGTCGGCTGACATTACCAATGAATGTTCAAGAAAAATGAATATGGAAGCTAGAGAGACAGTTCAGGAACTGGGTACTTGCCTTACATTTGACTGTGGTGAATATGACTAAGATTCAAAACTCCAGCACTACATAGATTCCTCCGAGCACAGCCAGGGTTCACTCCTGAGCACTGCCATGTATGACACCTCCCAAAAGAATCAAATGTAAATTATGACTATGAATTCAGGAAGATCACCCAGGATGTGGGGAGGTGGTTATAGCATATGCTTTGCATGCTATAGACTGAGGTCTGATTCCTGGCACCTCATATGTCTCCCTAGCACAGACAGGAATCACTCCTGAGTACTCAAATGTGTCTCTCCAAAATAAAAATTAACTATAATAATGACGATGGAGCCAGGATAGTTCTAACCAGAACATATGCTTTGCATACTGCAGGCCCAGGTTTGATCCCCAGCACCAATTATGGTCTCGAGCTGGAGAGATAGTACAGAAGATAGGGCATTCCCTTGCATGTGGTTTGCCTGCATTCAATCCCTGGTATTCCATATGGTCTCCTGAACCTGCCAGGTATAATTTGTGAGCACAAAGCCTGGAACACTGCTGGTGGCCCCAAAACAAAACAAAAACGCAAAAGAGTCTTCAGAGCACCACCAGGAGTGACCCGCTTGCCTAGGCTCTTTGAGCAAAACTAGGTACTGTTAGCAGAGAAAGAGGGAGTGAGGAGAGCAGTGCACAGGTTGATAGGCACCAAGCTACACAGCACTATATGGTCTTTGCTCTCAAGTTCAAAGTCTTGAGCTAACAAAATATGGTGCCATGGTACATGAAAAACAGTTCCTAACATCTGTTGATCAACTTCCAGCGGAGGATGATATCTGATTTATATTCAGTTTTATTCTAATCTTATGCTGGGACCTGATAATAGCATCAAAGTCACCAGACAAAATCATGCTACTGAGGGTAATTATCTGGGACTTTTCCTGAGCCTCCATCTGCTGGATGATGGTGACAGACAGCAAAGAGGGAGCAATATCTCCTCCAGCCTTCAATTTGCCATTATAAGATACACTCATCTCCTTGAAGGTCAAAGAATCACTCCGGGAGTGATTAGGAGTGATTTGTAATTTCCAGGTCCCTGTGAGGGCGTCTCTCCGTTTCTCTTCCTTGCCCAGTCCTCCGTGGAAGAGCCCCTGATCTAAAAACATGCTCTGCTTCCCAAAGGCTCTGATGCCGAAGGTGCTGCTGAGAGTAAAGGGTCCCCACAGTGCAGCTCAACAAGAGGGACCCCTGCTGGTCGTGTCTCAGCTCCGATTGATTGCTGGTGGCCCTCAGCTCAGCTCTGCCCTCACTCAGGGATGGTCCTTGAGCTCCCACCCCACCCTACCACCCCAGACGCTGGGCCCCAATTTCTTCTCTGCTGTTCACACACAGGTACAGGGTGCTCAGTGAAGATAGAGTCTGCAGCCCTTTCTCGGCCTCAATACTTGCCTCAGCTATTTTTAGTCACAAAGGCACACACTTATGAAAGGAGGTGAAGTAGGTGAAGTGCCACAATGGATGGACAAAGCGCTTCGGGAGCCCCAGGAGGAAGAGATTAAGGCTCTGGAAGGCTCCAGGCAAGGTGGTGCAGGGGGCTTAGAGCTGGCCCTGACTCCCAGGCTGGCCCAGCCAGAGGCAGGAATCAAAATTTTAATGTCCTTCCAGGGTCAACAGATGATTTGCTGCTCATGTGACTTGCATTTATTCATTTGTGTGGAATCCTTTTTTATGTGCATGGTTTTTTGCTTTGTTAAACTGATTGGACCAGGGGATAGTTCAAGGGGTTACAGCTCATGCTTTGCAGTGGGACCTTAGTTTCAT